>NW_027497696.1:0-150547 GCF_021521415.1 Bidens hawaiensis | reverse complement strand
AAGTAAATGAACACACACGTAATCGACAAACATAAACGAACAGAAACGGACATAAATGAACACGAATAGACGTAGATTGACCATGAATGAACACAAAGGACGTAGATTAATATGAATGAACACAAACGCACAAATCAAAACATTAAGTATCCAATAGTGTCAAAGGAAAACAAACATGTCTAAATTAGTGATTTAAATATACATATTCATCTAAAAATCCATTATCATTCATCCAAAAAAATCCATTATGAACAAACAGACTTAAACGAACGAATGTAAATAACTAACATATATGAATGAACATGAAAGAATGTTCACTAACGTAAATTAATGATCGAAATATATGTATTCATGTTAGTTTGTCTAATTAGATGAACAAAATTTTTTTGTTAATGTTCTTTCATTTATTAAATAAGCAAACTTTTCACCGGACAGTTTACAAACGTTTCACTTAACGTTGTGTTCATTTACAAGCTTGGGTAGCCATTTTTGGATCCCACCCATCACCCGCCGAACTTTTCTCCAAACAAACATTATCAACAAAGATAAACGAACACAAATGGGCATAAATGAATACAAACAAAAGTCGAGTAACATAAATGAACTCAAATAAACAAGTCAAAACATTAAGTATCCATCTTTTCACATCTTCCCAACACCACATAATCAGTTCACCAGATAAGACGATTAAATTTATCTTTAAGGGTTGATAATACATAAATTATCACGATCACATTGATAAAAATTAAGAACCACGTAAAAGTTGCGGGCATGCTACAAGTTTCATATTTTCGTAAACACTTGATTTTTCTTTTATTTTAGAACAGCTTTTTGTAATTATGTTATGTAAAAAGCAACTTAACTAGGGATAGACATCAATGAGAGATCTTAACCCCAAAACCGGACTTATTTTGTAATCGTTAAAGCTAGCATTAAGGAAGAGCTTTGCTAATATTTTTCGCTCCTCTCTCTCCCGGTCATCAAATTCATCATAAGCATATCAAAGAAAAGTTAAGTCTTGAGTAATTCATCCTCTCCTTTTTGAACCTTTATGATCATGTCTATGATTATTACTTTTGCTCCATTTCCTTGCTTGGAATGGCTTCAAAATCTTCATGCATTCTTCAGCACTCTAATCATGTAAAATCCATTATTTTTTTTTTTAAGAATTAAACATAAATCAAAAGTTGTTGTGCACAAGTTTGCAGCCTAAATCAAAATCTGAACGTAAAGATAAATAATAAATAATAAATCAAACAATAACCAGATAAAAAATTGACCAACACACTTCATACACAAATGATTAAAGTAATTACTATTTATATAATCTTCTTAATCCTCGTAGCCTGCGGATACGAACGGCACACCAAAACTACAGGATTGTAAAGTCGGGTTTTGCTGCAAGCCATAAATATTTTAGTGTACCTTCTCTTTCCACCCTAAACTAAAGTTATTATGATGACCCGTAACTTCTGACTTTTAGGAATTGAGCCAGCTAGTGATGACCAATTGTTTATGTAACTGTTTTTAAGAACGTTTGAAGCCACCTCTAATATTTGGGTGAGTTTTTTGAGACGGGATGCCAATTAACTATTCATATTTATTTTGACGCTGCAGGTCTAACTCAAGAATACCATCAAGGAAGAATCCCACCACTGTGGTAAAATCCCTATGAGCCAGGTTTCGAAACCTTAAGATCCTAAGCTTTAAACCTCACCCTTATGTCATTAGACCAAAAGGCCAACTATTATTGTACGAAATGTAACGGCAAGTTGGTCATTAACAACAAAATTGTTTAATCATTTCGTGGTTGTCACTGAACCATATAAGTTGTCATAAAATGCATTTATTATAATTTAATATCTATGCTTGATAGAATTAAATGATTTGACAATTGATATGTTTTTAAATGTATTGATATAAGAAAACAATTTACGTGTCCCGTCTAACATGGTGCAGTGGTAGGAAACATGGGTATTTAATTGAGATTCAAGTTTAATCCCCACTTCTAATACTTTGAAGGGGACATGTATGACGCAATAAAGGAAGACTGGGTCTGGGATCTTAGTCGATTCTGAGGGCATCAGGGTATTACCATCAGTGGGCCTTCGGGCGGGTGGGTTTTCCCCTGAACTGGAGATAACTTGGAGGCACATAAGGGCAGCGTACGACTGGGTTGAACCAGCTAGTGGTGGCATTTTATCATTGGGTCACCCCGTACGGAGTACCTAGACGTTATTTGTTTGTTGGTCTTAAGAAAAAGAGAAAACATACGTACTATTTTATATATATGCTTTCATGTACGTCTCGTAGGTTTTGAAGAAATTGTCTCTTGTAGGGGTGAAATTGAATTAACTAAACCGAAATTGAATTAACTGAAAAACCGAACCGAAGCATTAACTGATGGTTAATTTTTGGTTTTTTTTAACAACCGAATTTTCTGTTTGGTTCGGTTTTTCATTTTAAAAACCGAAAGAAAAATGAACCGAACCCGTGGATGGTGATGAAGATGATAAGACTAGGACTAACTGTTGAATAGGAATAAGATGATGAACGAATATTGTGACTAAACTTTTAGCGGTTTTTGATTAAAAACTTTGTTAAAATTTTAACTCTACTATTCTAGCAACTTTGTATTCGTATGGTTCCATGTAACATGTGCCTACTTTTGTTTTTTGAATTCAATATATGTGGTACTCTAATATGTTCTCACAAACTTAAAGTCATCATTCCATTTATAAATTTTTTTTGGGCAACGTCTACACAAAATTGAAATAAAGAACCGAAAGTAACCAAAAAACCAAAAACCGATCGATTTGTATATTCAAAAACCCAAAGATTTCGGTTTCAGTTTTGCCTAATAACCAAACGAACCAAGCCGTTCTCGGCCCTTGTCTCCAGCAAATATGGAATTGAATGTATTGTACAAGTACAAGCTATTGGTCAGTAATAACACATTTTGGGGGCTTTCGTTGGACTGAAAAATCTGTTTTGGTTCCCAGTGGATTGTTTTCATCTACATAAATTTACAAAACAAATAAACCATTCAATCCATATTCCAAAATCAAACACGAATAACCTTTTCCGATTCAATCCATCGCAAGTTTATTACCCACATTAGATTCTACAATTTTTGCATACGCCGTAGGAATCAACAAGTTCTCAATATCTAACAACCACAACTCTTGACCCGACATTCTTCCTGAAACACAACCGGCATCTTCAAAAAGGAGAACAAAAAAAATATAAGAAAAACAACTAGCAACTCCCGTCCAGGAAGAGTTAAGGGAAACGAGCAACAACGTCACACACACCCAATTGCGATCATTAATTAGGGCCGTCTTTGAGAATTTATATACCTCGGTCGAGCCGAAATGAAAAGCCCCATGAGCTCTAACGAGTAACGAAATATATAAGTTAATAACCTAAATTTTATCCTATGGATTATGAATAAAAAAAATTGGGCCCGGTAATTTTAAATGGAGATAAAAATCCAATTATATACATAAAAATTATCTTTTTAAATATATGTATAAAAATATATATAAAAAATTTTGACCCCAGAAAAAATGTGCTTCGGCCGAGGGTGTGCGGCTCGCACACCCTCAAGGCCGGTCATGGCGATCATAATGCGGAAAACTTAGCAGATAGGATACCACAATTTAAGAAAAAAAATATATAGTTGATAGGACGGTGCGCTCGACTGAACCAAGTTGAATGGCGAAGTGATCAGGGACGGTTCTCCAAAACGAGTCGTACTTTTGTTGATTTCCATCAACTGTGTCCTCTTATATTGCGCACCAAACCCTAACTAGTGAGACTTCTTTGACATCGGGCCATGCTTTCGCCCCCGGGTGGGTCCCGTGACTCAAAGAATTCTTGGTTTACCGGATTATCATGCCCTTATTTTTTTTAAAAAAACTCAATTTCACCAGACTCTTCTTGTTAGTGGTATTTGTAGTTTGGGTATTGGAATTGAGGGTGTTGGTATTACTTGTTGAGGGTTTGTTGATAGTGTTGCGGGTTATGCAGGTCGTACATCGAGTTTGCCAAAAGAACGAATCCCGGAGGTCAAATCAGTGGAGTTGCAATTAGCAGTGGCGAAGCTTGGACTTAGTGACAGCGATGACCGAAGTCACGGACCCAAAAATTTTCAGTTCGACTATTCGGTTCTTGTCAGGTGGGCGATTTGGGTCGGTCCGGCCAAAAAATATGAAATCTAAATATCTAATTTTTCTTCGTTCATTCAAATGATTGTTCTTAAAAATAATAATAAAAAAACTAGATAAATTTTTAATCAACAAAGGACCTAAAATATTCATGATAATGCAAGAGGAGGGGTTGGTTACTCGATGTTATGGCGTGTGTTGTCTCCAAGGTTGAAGGCATTATCCTGTGTGTGGTGGCCGGTGGTCTCCAGGGTGGTGGCCGACAGTGGCGGACAATGGTGTGCGCTTAGTGGTGGTCGGTTGTCTCCAGTGAGACAGTGATTTTGTGTTCTGTACTAATGAATGGTAGATGATTTTCAAGCGTTAACCCATGGCAATCCTGCTTTTTTTTTAAATACATTTATTATTGTTACAAATAATCTACTTCAAGTTTGAGTTTTATATAGACAAATCTTTTAGTATTCGACTAGTATTTGCTTAGAAAAATGTAAAGTTTTATAGAAAAATCAAACGCTGGGATGCTATAAAAAAATTCAGTGATGACCGGTAGCTTTTTAGAGAAATACCTTAGGGTGACCGCGCTTAATACCTATAAAACTTTTCGGGCAAAAATCACGAAATTTACCCTATTAACCGAGAAAACGGCAGTGGCATTGGCAGGGTCACCCCCGGTTCCCGTAAACCTTCGCCACTGGCAATTAGATGCACGTTTGGGTTTTGGTATTGGGATGGTGGAGTTGCAAGCGGACCAAACCCTATGTGAGATAGTATTCTTTCGGGTTGGGGTTATAGAAACTACTGGCTCTATTTTATTTTTATTTTTATTTTCAAACCTTTAGCTCTTCTTGATGGATCTATAATTTTTTTACGAATGTTTAGGTGTAGGTTTGTTGAGAGAAAAGATAATGAATTTATGTGTGAAAATTGTTAATTGGTTAAGGTTTATATAAAGTAAATTATTGTTCCCTTTTAAATAGATGACTGTCGGAAATAGTCATGAGTATATGACCGTTTGAATTTTGTAAAAGGCGGTGTATGCACCCGTGTCAGGGTTTCCTTTGAGTGTTCCCGCCAGAACTGGGTGGCACCGCACCTCATCTTATGGGCGGTCCACCCTTACCTACTTTTCAGTTACCTTCACTTTTTTTCATTTTTCTTATCTACACAAAATATTTATCACCACATGAAATTATTGCCATAGTATTGATACAAATTAAGAACCACATAAAACATTCCAGACATGCATGCTAAGAAGTTTCATATTTTAGTACTCTTAAAGTTTACTTCATTTATTAGTAATTTTCTTATGTAGAAAGCATGCAAACTTAACTAGGGATAGACCTCAATGAGAGATCTTAACCCTAAAACCGGACTTATTTTGTAATCTCTAAAGCCGGCATCACGGAAGAGTCCTGCCCATTCTTTTTCGCTCCTTTCTCTTCCGGTCATCAAATTCATCATAAGCATATCAAAGAAAAGTTGAGTCTCGAGTAATTCATCCTCTCCTTTTTGAGCCTTTACGACCATGTCTATGATGATTAGTTTTCCTCCATTCTCCTTGCTCGGAATGGCTTCTTTGCATTGCTTCAAAATCTTTATGCATTCTTCATCACTCCAATCATGTAAAATCCACTGTTTTTTTTTTCATAAATTAACATAAATCAAAAGTTGTTGTGCACAAGTTTGCAGCCTAAATCACAATCTGAATTTCTTCTATATATTTCCATGATAATAAGTCAATTAGAGTACGGTTTTTATACCCTACAGAAACTGGGCTTGCAATTCTTCAACTAATAGATCGAAATAAATTGTGGGAAAGAAACCAATATATGATTCATCGAAAAAGGGAAAGGGCTAAATATTAAGAATACCTTAAGCAGAACTGCATGAGCTTTAGGAATGGCTTCAAACATGTCTCCACCAACATAACTCAAGTTTTTACTTCCAACCAAACCATCAACTACGTGAGGAAGATCAAAATTAATGCACATAATATTGGGGAAAGCTTTGGCAATGGCTTCAGCAAGTGTCCCAATACCACCTCCAACATCCACTATGGAATCTAACCCTTCGAAAACACCTTGATAATGTTCAAGAACGATACTTGTAATGAGCTTTGCATCACTAGCCATGCCTTCATTGAAGAACTGATTAAACTTCGGATCTTGGCCTGCAAGATCCCAAAACATCCTGCCATTGGTTGTGTGAAAGGGGTTGACATCATCATTTTGGAACCATGTGCTCAAGTGTTGCCATGGGTCCATGAGCATTGGATCCAACATGGCTAGTAAAAAGGGTCTGATGGTTAATGGCTCTTCTTTTAGAAGAAATCGAGAAGCAGGTGCGAGCATATAGCCTTCTCCTCCCTCTTCATTATTGCATCCATGTGTGGTGGATACACTTTGTTTCACAAAGAAACCAGAGTAAACAAGGATGCGCATAAGCCTATAGACACAATGAGTTCTCTCCCGTTTTATGGGGAGCGCTTCGACTAACTCGGAAAGCCGCATTGGTGAACCGTGGCGGGCGATGATATCAGGTATTTGTAGCTGAATTGCACATTTAAGTGACATGGACTTTATAAAGCTGAAAATATGGTTCCATATGTGAGCTTGAGAGTCAAGTAGCTCTTTAGATAGCTCACCATTTAGCAATGCCATCTCTTCAGTTTTTTCTACAATCTCTTTATACTTGTGAGACAATATGAGTAGTTTACATTATGTGAGCATAGAGACCCTTTCAATATATAGAAAAAAAAAGTGACGACATGTGATTGAGATAACTTGATAATCTAATAAAATGATTATTAAATATTCCATATATTTAACCTTCATTTACCTTCCCGTTTCACGTGTACTTTATCTACCATCAATCAAAAATGTTAACAAGTCTTTTTAAAGCTTTTCTTTTGGTAAAATAATATGGAGAAATTCATATATACTCTTATAGCATCATAAAATTATACATCCAAATAAAAATCAAAATATCATACATATATATACAGAGGAAAGTTAACGTGTAAATGAAATTAACGTACTAATTGTGATAATCAAGAAAAGTAATTATATATACAAATAGAGTAATTATGTAATTGCATCATAGAAAGTAATTATATATACAAGTAGAGTAATTATGTAATTACCCTATGATGTAATTAGACAATTACTCTACTTGTATATATAATTACTCTACTTGATTCTCACAATTAGCACGTTAATTCCATTTGTATTTAACCCAAACCATATATGTGTGTGTGTTATATCGTTACGTTTAATTATTACATATGATTTAATTAAAGAATATGTTTAATGATATATATAAAAAAAATAGTTTCAGTTAAAATACCTCCAATTATCACATATATACGATTTCAAAGTTTGCTGTGCATACTGAAAAGGTAGGTCCCAGCAGAGCCCAGTTGGACCCGCAAGACTCACCTTGAAGAGGGACGTCTGCGCGAAGACCAACTGGTTCCGCAGGACCCACCATGCTCAGAGAGATGAAGACCTTACGCGTAGTACGCCAGCTGTTCCCGCAGAAAAAGCCTCCCAATGGTAAAGTACCCCGCCTGTTCCCGCAGCTGCGGATACAAGCCATCAGGGAAGGCTACCCGCACTAATAGTAAGGCTACACGCACAAGGCACTAACTCTTAATAATTCAGTAATGTCACCTGAAGAAGGAATGAGCAAGGCGGGAATACTCCCGCCCAAATGAGCCAGTCCGTACGCTTCTGGAAGATCTTTTGTACTATACCTGCCAAGGTATGGACAAAATAGACAAGATCTGACTAAAGCAGCCCATGAACCAATCACAGGGTGACAGCTCACCGACAACAGTACGAGGAGGAGCACGCTCTAGTACAAAATGTCACTATCAGCCGCTGCCTACCCACCAACTTCCATCGTGGCACGTACACAGCCCATGGTTGGTGAAAAAGGAATAGTACACAGCCGGCCATGTCACTATCAGCCGCTGCCTACTCACCAACTCCCATCGTGGCATGTGCGTAGCCTGTAGTTGGTGGAAAAGGAATATTATACAGCTGGCTGTACCTGCTTGGAAACCTACCTTCGGCTATAAATACTCCAACACCTTGGAACGGTATCATTATCATATACTATCATATATTATCTGATATTATCTTATCTAGCTATTTCTCTTAATATACACTTATATTCAGAGCAATCTAGTCTGATTCTCACGCCGGAGGGTGGTCACAAGGAGGTACCCCCCCTTCTCAGTGACGAGCTCACGGTGTCTGTTTTGCAGGTCATCAGAAGAATAACCATCTTTGCCGGACCTGACCCTCGTGGGAAACATCTACTTAACCCTAAGATTATCCGTAATCTGCCGGGGTCACTTAGTGTTTCTTCATTGGCGCCATCCGTGCATAAAAGCTAGAACTAATTCTTTTTCAGTTTTTTCAAAACCTCTGGAAAGATGGTTAAGGTTACTCCGATGCCAAGGCCAACGAGTGACCAGGAAACTCCGGTAACCACAACCCCAGCTACTGGGGTGAACACCGGCGAGTACACAATTTTTACGAACACTACCCCGCTTACCCAAGCCGGGGCAAGTGCAGTAAACAATCCTTCACTGGGATTCACCGATACCCAGTTGGAGAGACAACAGACGAGGCTCCCCCGCCAAACACTTGATCAAGTTAAAGCGTGGGCGGAAGCACGTCAGAAGGAATTCCAAGCTGAGTTGGATGAACGCTTACGTTCACTCCAATAGGCTGACGAATTCGGAAGCACTCGACAACAGCTCAACATGAGTAATGAGTGCGAGTATGATGAAGATTGGGAAGAATCTGACAGGGACGCAAACCCGCGCCATAGGGCGAAAGGGAAGCGTAAACAAGCAGATTTCCACAGAAGAAATTTTGGAGAAACCTTTAAACCAAAAAACGTGGGTGGAAACCCACGTGACTTCCTTAAAACCTTCAGACCAACTGTTGCAAATGCGGGAACGTCCAAATTTGCAAGGGACATTGCGGAAGCAATTGCCCCGAAAAGTGTCAAACAAATGTCCAACATAGGCACATATGATGGTATATCTGACCCAGACGATCATTTGAACAGATTCATAGCGGGGGAAACCGTTAGCAATTGGACGGAACCCACGTGGTGTTACATGTTCCAAATGACGCTTGTTGTGGCAGCCAGAGCGTGGTTTGACCGTCTACCGGTCCACCACATCTACGATTAGGCAGACTTCCAGCAGAAGTTCAGCCAACACTTCAGTCAACAAAGAGTATACCGAAGAGCAATGGACGATCATCAACTGCATCCGAGAGGAAGATGAATCTTTGCTAGACTTCATCACTCGCTTCAACTCAAAGAAGCTGAGTCTGGGCACTATAAGCGAAGATCTTGTTCGCGCAGCTTTCATCCAAGGCGCCGAATACCCAGAGCTTATCCGCACATTGACGGGTAAAGACGGCATGCCATCCACATGGGATGCCATCATGACAGTAGCTAAACGCTTCGCGGAAATGGAAAAGCAACTGGGTAGAGATCTTCCCCAGAGCACAAACCTCTACACTCAAAAAACTAGAGAAAACAACGTCCTTACCGCCCGACAAAACAAAAGGAGGAAGCTTGGTATTTGGCAGTCAAGGGTAAACTTTGACACCTCATCCGGCTCGCACCCTCGGTTAGGCGGAAAGGATAACATGCTGTCGTCGAACCGGAACTCCAGATGGACGCCACTCACCAAAAGCGTCACCGAGATATTTGCCACCGAGAGGCTCCCATAGCCAGAGGCTCCAATAATCCGACAGCGTCTAAACGCTGATCAAAGCAAATCCTGTGACTTCCACAAGACAAAAGGCCACACCACGGAGGAATGCGTATCCTTGAAGGACGTCGTCGAAACATTTGTCAGAAATGGGAAACTCACTCACCTCGTGGCGTAATGGACGCTAAGCAGGCTAATGCGTGTAGAACCCCAGTTGGGGAAAACACGGATGAAACTGCAGCTTCAATGTTGGAGACTACATACTGCGTAAACAACGAGATTCCGAACCAGGTGCATATCGGCTCGAAAGGCTCGATGACACCCCCATCCCAAGAACATGGAAGGGAGCTCAATTACACAGGCTGCATGTAGATCAATTCCAAACTTGTAAAGAAAAGGCCTAGAGCCACTTCTAATGGAAATGATTCTCCTTATCACATTGACGCTGATGGTCTTACATTTCTACTTATGATCTGACCACACTGATATGCCGGTATTCACCGCATAAATAAGTGGGGAAGTCGTTGCGTGTGGAAGGCGGCAAAACCCGCATAAACACAAAAAACGGTAAAAATTTCTAAGGAAAAGGTGAGGAAAACCTTCACGCAGGTCAGTTATAGGTGAAGTTTGGTCATCCCACTAAATGAAAGTGACGGTCCTACCCGCACAATCATGATAGAGGAAACTGAACATTAACCTATTGACAACCACGCGTCGAAAGGTTAACTTATTCAAAACACTTAGAAAATTTCTAAAAAGATGAGGAAAACCTTCACGCAGGTCAGTTATAGGTGAAGTTTGGTCATCCCACTAAATGAAAGTGACGGTCCTACCCGCACAATCATGATAGAGGAAACTGAACATTAACCTATTGACAACCACGCGTCGAAAGGTTAACTTATTCAAAACACTTGGAAAATTGCTAAGTTAAACTAAAGTATGCATGAGCGAATCATATATTGTTTATGAGGCAAAACAAGTGCCAAATTAAACTATAATATGCATGAGCAAGTCATATAACGTTTATAAAGCAAGTGATTAAGTGAAAGTGACGGTCCTACCCGCACAAACATTTATATTTCATAAAAATTCAAACATTACAAGAATGGCCAGGTATCTACCCGCCTACAGAAATGTAAATCTATCCTAACAGTGGGAAGGGATCTCAAGGTTCAAACTTCAGGACCACTCCCTCCAAACCCACTTGAACCCGCACCATCAGTTGGCTGTGGCGGTTCAAGGAAAGCCTTGAGAATAGTTAGCCCATCATCAGCAGCAGCAATTTCGTTCACCTTCTCCACCACCGGATGCGGGAAGGCAGCATACTGGTTCACTGCTTGGTCGTAAGCAGCTTCAGTGTCCACATCATAAAGAGGGAAGTTGGAAGGCGGGATGCCCTTCTCAACAAACCCCAGACCAAGCAGGAAACCAGCCTTTTCCCCATCCTCATGGGAAGCGTTGAGGGCTGCGCTCATGGCATCGTCATAAGATGTGTTCGTGAAGATCCGATGCACAACCTACAAAAAAAAATATATGTATCAAAAACTTTTCTAAGTATAAAGAAAAGCGTAAAGATATTATGAAGCTACGCATACCTGCGACAACGCTTCTCGTAGAAGCCATTCCTTGGTTATCAGAGCTTCGTGGAGGGCAGCTTGAGCTTGGTCACGGGCGCGTTCGGCTTCATTTTTGTTAAGGTTGGCAAGCAACACTTCCTTAGCAGCAGCCTCTTCAACGCCCTTCAGCTTACGCTCAGTGCGGTCAAGCATACCCTTCTGGTCCAGGAGCTCTTGGAGTTTCTTGGCATCTTCTAAAGCCAAAGCATCATGAGCCTGCTGAAGCCTCTCTAGTTTGGCTTTAAGCTCCTCATTCTCGGCTCGCAGAGGCTCAGCAATGGCTTCAGCTTTGGTGGCCCTCGGTCGCGTTCCGCGCAGTTTCCTTAGCCAACCTAAGCTGTTTGTTAACAGCTTGGGTAGCCTTGGAACGGGCCTCGAGCCGGGCCTGAACTTCAACCTCGAGGGCCTTGAAGGCCTTTTCCTTCTCCGCAGCAATGGCGGCAAGTCTCTTGTTCTCCTCCCGAATAGCCCGCGCCTGAGCTACTTCCTGGCTACGCGCCGCCTTTAACTTGTCGTTTTCACGACAAAGCAACTCGACGCGCGGCTGCATCCGGGCAAGAAGAATCCGAAGCTCATTCGTCAGCCTACCCTCTTGGTAGCTAGACATGGCCTCCCCCAACGCACCGCTTGGGGCTGCGTGACGCGCCCACTCGACGCAGTCCACAGCCGTTCGAATGGTTGTTCCCCGGCGGATATTCCACCGTGGAACATACACCTCATTGGAATCCGAAACTGCAAAAACAAAAAACGGTTAGGAAAAAATGATAAAAAAAATAATATGCCAAAATAACCCTACGCACCCGTAGGGTCGACAACAGGCCGGTAGCCGCCAAACCATCACCCGAACCTAAGGGATATCCATCCAAGAGGTCAGGGAGATGGGAAGGAGGCAGAGATTGGCTAGAAGCCCCAATCCTGAACATAACTGATGAACCGGCCGGGGACGAGGTAGTCGCCGGTGCCGGAGGCACGGTTGAAGCCGCCGCGGTAGAGACCACTAGAGGTGAACTCACAACCGTGGCCGCCGCTGCGGAGGAGCTCGCAGAAAAAATCACCGCCGGCTCAGTGAAGGATGCAGTAAAGATGGCACTGACAGCCGGTGGAGATGACGTCACAATTGGAACAGTTGCCTCAACGGGATGAGCAACTGAACCAACACTGCAAACAGGCGCAGCTGCCTGGGTCATCGCCTCGGGTAGGTTGACCAAACCTACCGTCGTGGGTCCAGAACTGCTCCTTCCCGCACCACTTTGGAATGCGGTTGCATCCACGCCTGCATGAAGATAACAAAATATTAAAAGCAATGGCGGAAAGAATTGCGGGTAAGATAAATAAAAAGTATACTTACGGGTTTTCTTAATCTTGAAAGTTCTGACGGGCGGGGACGAATCCGATGGAACTGGCCTCTTCATGCCAGTCACCGTCGTAACGTTTGGCTGCTCGGAGGTGACAGCTGTCCCAACCCCCGTGACAATGGTCTCACCAGGGTTCCCCGCCGCCTCCTCACTTTCGGTCTCCGAGTCGGACCGATTTCCCTGATCGGCGGTGGAGGCGACCTTGGGCTTGCCCTTCGCTCCAGCAGCCTTCTTCCTCACGAAGAAAGGACCATCTACGGATTCCTCGTCAGAAGATGACAAAATTAGAGGAATTCCAGCAGTGGTTTGAGCATGGAGAGGGCGGGGTTAAAGAAACCCTTACCTGGCCGCGTGGCGCTCAGAATCTCGTGGCCTGGCGGGTATACCTCCACAAACCGATCCGCCGTTTGCTCCAGGAAGGGCAACTCGTTCTCATCAAGAGCATGAGTACCCAGCCGAGCGGGACCACCGCTCTCACGCGGTTGCAGAAGCGACTGCAAGTTGTTTCCCTCTGAAGATAAAAAGAAAGAAATGGTTAGAGCAAAAACCCTAAATTAGCAAATAATACGAAGCATACCGTAAGGGATAAAGTTCAAACCGTATTCGAGGACGATGGGAATCTGTGGCGCCTCTGCCCCAGCATCCTTCCATACCCGGCTCATCCCAAGCATCACCATCCCAGACTCCGCAAAGCGGTAAACCGGAGTCTGGATCTGGGAGATCTTGGTAAACCATTCAGTCTCCTGGTAGTTGGAGGCGTGAAGGTTGGGGAGTGCTCTCCCGTTATTGAACGCCATCGCTATGGGGACGACGCGAGCGGAGATATAGAAAAACTCCCGCTTCGAAGACCGAAGACTGCGCTCGGTAGCGCAGATCTTCAAACCCTTGATCCGAGTGACCAAGGTATACCAGCCCTGGACGCATCTCCAGGAATAGAAGGTCATCAGGCGGTCGACGCGGGGCTCAACGCCCAGAATGTGGCACACCCATTCAAAGTGGCGAACCTTTGCGATCGCCATCGGGTGCACCTCCGTCAAATGTACACCGTGTTTCTCCAGAACACGGTATACGAACTTCGTTAATGGGAATCTGAGATTCCCATATATGAAGGATGCAGCATACACCCCTATCTTGCCCTTGGGGGCATCGTACTGTAAGGCCCCGTTACCAATAGCCCTACTTTCGTGTTGGATTTACTCATAAACACAGTTCTAAATATCAGAGTTAATTAAAACATTTACGCTGAATATAAAACTTTCATAAAACATTACATAATTCATAACTTGTCTCAAAACATCCTTTGTCTTTCAACATTAAAGCATTAAAATTTAAACATCATAAGTCTTCAGACGCCAGACTCTTGTTCAATGCCACGTGTCTCCTCAAGCAAGCTGCCTCATCCTACTCACCTGCGTGCATACTAAAAGTGAGCTAAGCTGAGTGAGTTCTAGTTAATCATACACTACACAATACACATAAACTTATATTCATTCATTCATACTTTCATACTTTCATACTTTCATACTTTTATTCTTTCATACTTTCATACTTTCATACTTTCATACTTTCTTTTGTATTAACTTACCTTCATATCTTACATTATAAAGAGCATTACGCCCTACATTCCTCGAGTATTATTGGGGCTCGGTACCCTCCTTCCTCGAGTATTATTAGGGCTCGGTACCCTCCTTCCTCGAGTATTATTAGGGCTCGTTACCCTCTTTCCACGAGTATTATTAGGGCTCGGTTTCCCTCTTTCCACGAGTATTATTAGAGCTCGGTTTCCCTCTTTCCTCGAATATTAGTAGGGTTCGGTTCCCTAGTTCTCGAATATTAGTAGGGTTCGATTCCCTCTTCGTTACCATACAACTATACATCATACCTCGAGTATTATTAGGGCTCGGTACCCTTTTCGTAACCATACAACCATGCAACCGTCATTTCCTTCTTTTATTAACTTTATCACGTTCATACACATAAGCATACATATCATACTTACCTTATACATAGCGTTACAACCTGACAGTACGTGCAATATCCGAAGATCGTTCACGTACCATCAAGCAATCATTCATACATATCACATATATCACATATGGCATACGCTTATCACTTAGGATAAATGTATTAACAACACATCAAGTATGCACACAGCCCCGAAAACATAACAAGGAATGGGGCTAGAAACTCACCTGAACACGGTTAAGTTCACCGTTAATCGTAATTCCTTTCTTCAGTTGTGCACGGCTGACTGTATAACAAGTATACGTATCAATTAACTATCACTTCTCATAATGTATTTCTATCTTTATACGACCCACAACGAACAGGGGTCCGGGGGCAGCGCCCCTGGCAGCGGGGTCTAGGGGCGGCAGCCCCTAGCAGGGTCCAAGGGGCAGAGCCCCTGGCTGGGGTCGAGCTGCCAGGTCAGCTTGGAAAAATTTTATTTCCATTAACTGTCTTAACACATTTTTCATTAGATTTTTAATTTATTTTCTAAACGAACTTGACTTTAAGCGAAGTTAAACCTTAGGCGAACTTAGCTTTAGGCGAAGTTATCAGGCGAACTTGGCTTTAGGCGAAGTTAAACCTCAGGCGAACTTAGCTCTAGGCGAAGTTATCAGGCGAACTTGGCTTTAGGCGAAGTTACCAGGCGAACTTGGCTTTAGGCGAAGTTAAACCTCAGGCGAACTTAGCTCTAGGCGAAGTTATCAGGCGAACTTGGCTTTAGGTGAAGTTACCAGTTAGGCGAACTTAGCCGTAAGCGAAGTTATCGCTTTGAAGGCGAAGTTATCGCTTTGAAGGCGAAGTTGCCCAGATGCAGGCGAAGTTGCCCAGATCAGCCGCTGTTTTAGTTTCTGACCAGCATTTCGAGCGATTTTAACACCCTTGCTATGGTTCGACATCACCCCCTACGTTCCCCAACCGTTTCCGGTCGTATATACGCTATAAAGCTCGGATCTTTAAACTTCAAAGATCAAGAATCATACCTTTTTGAGCTCGTTTGGATCTCGTTTACTTGTTTAATCACAACCAACGCTCTCTCTCTCTCTCTCCCGGATCTGCCCGGTTCTTCCCTCGGCCGGCGGCGAAGTTGTGTGGTGTGTGTGTTTTGGAGTGTGTTAGAAAAGTGAGAGAATGAAAGATATTTTTGGGTTTATGGGGTATTTATATCCCTTAAATCCCATGGACCTAAGGCCCATTCTCATTTAACCCATCTCAATTATTCCAAGTCCATGATCCGCTCCTTACCCGATATTAATTAATTACGCGAAATCACTAAACATAACTTCCTTTATTCAACATTATAAATTTTAGGATGTTACACGTACACCGTCTGGTGAGGCTCAGGAAACTCAGGCTCGAAAGGCTCGAGCATGAACTTCTTGACGATGTACTGATACAGGTCGACGGAAAGAGCACACTGGCATTCGCCAGCAGTACTCTTATCGTCCTTGTCAGACGTGGACGTCGGGTTCTCAGGGTATACGTCGAACTCTTCGGCAGTAACCTCAGGATCATGAGTAGAAGACATTTTGGACGTATGAAAGAGAACGATTTCAGGAGAATGCTCGACGGAAAAGTTAGAGTATTCGCCAGAAATCGTTTAGAAGAAGAAGAGTGAAGTGAAGGTGTGAATTAAGATACACCCTCTCCCCCTTTATATACTCATCGCAATGAATGCGATGAATTTAATGCGGAGGAGAGAGAGCGCAGGTGCAATGAAACTATGACACGTGGAGAAAGCAAGCTGGCAACAGCTGTCGACAGGACGCGTGCCGTAAAATTCGCGCCCACGCGCCTGAAAAAGCGTCTGGAATGACCATATACTGTCACGTCGCCATAACTTCATGCACGTCCTAAAACTGTCAGAAGAAACCGTCGGACGACGCTAACGTCCCTTCAACAGTTTGGACTGTTCTTATCCTTTCACCAACTCTTCGAATTTCAAAAAGATTCAAAGATTCAAAAAGATTCAAAGTGAGTTTTGAAAACAAAAGGTTCATATTTAGAAATATTAAAGATTGGTCAGTTAGTGATTATAACTTTATAATTCTAAGAACTTCCATAGAAATATCTACTTAAAAAGAGGTAGCAGCGCAGCTTGTTGCCAGCTTATTTGCCTCTCTATTGTAATTGGATCCTTTTATTTGCTTTTAAAAAAATCATATCATAGATTTTTTGTTGTCTACTTGATTTTCATGAAAGCTTAATGAAGTTGTGGTTGGTATATTTTATCAATGCTATTCTTTGATGAGTTGATCAGAAGTTTTTGCTCTTCTTTGATTATATAGGTAAACTCCACCAATGGCTATTGATCAAATAAGTTGTCATTATCGTCTCTTGGTGAGGCAGAATCGAAGGACAACAGATGTGACTTTCTTTACTTGCAAACTCCAATCCGTCGCAGCCATGCTGCGATGGCGGTCTAACCGACACATCTTAGCCAAACAGGTCATTCGAGTAAACAGCTTTCCTAACCACATAAGCTAATCCAAACACTTTTTTAAAACTCTTTTTAGAAAAATCATAAGTTAATAAGTTCTTTTAACAAAAGTCCTTTTAGACTTAAACAAGCAATCCATAGCGTACACCCGCCTTAACTAAACCCAAACCGAGAAAATACTACAAAGAAAACCAACAAAGAATGCATAAAAAAAAAGACTATGGTGCATCGTCCCAAAACTAGGGGTGAGCAATTCGCGGTTCCGAACCGCTAGAACTGGGGAACCGGAACCGAACCGCTAGATCCGAACCGTATTATTGTATTTCGGGTCCGGTTCCAGTTCTTAAATTTGGGTGAAAACGGTTTCCGGTTCGGTTCCGGTTAGAACTGACGGTTCCGGTTATAGAACCGTTAGAACCGGGTTAGGTTTAAACTTTGAATATTATATTTAAAATCCTATTTATTTAGTAGGCTTTCATACTTCCATGTAAGGACGATCATTCACGTTCTCACTTTCCTGGTTACATTAACTCCCTTACAACATCATAAACAATAATCATCTTCCACGGCCCTAAATCTGTTTTAAAAATAATTGTTTTCTAAAATGTTTTGAGTTATTCTAATCTATTTTCAATCCCATTCATTAAAATATAATATGTTGATATGATGATGCTTTATTTTGTGGGTTGTCGCTTGTTTCTTACACCTTCTAATATTTCATATTTAGAATTTTAATTAAAAACCGGTTCTGGCAAGAACCGTTTACACAAGAACCGTTTAACTCGGTTCCGAACCGAACCGGAACCGTTAAAATACGGTTCGGTTCCGGTTCTTGTATTTAGCATTTAACGGTTCCGGTTCGGTTCTCGCCGTTCTTAACCGTTGCCAGCCCTACCCAAAACGAACATCCACTAGTTTTATTTGAATTATTAGCTATTTTGAAAAGACAGTTTCCTTTTTTTCTTTTGGGTGATGGGAACAGTAGACAAACGGTTTCAACGGATAAGCCGCTTTCATGTATTTAAATTAACATTTATTTGAGTTCTTAGAATTGTCGGGTTCGAATATATATTCAATTTGTAAGGGTGAAAGGGACTCTTTGGGTAACCCAGTTGTGTACGTTATGATTAGGACTTTTTTCTTTTTTTTTTTGACAGCTTTAGTGTAACTGGTTACCGTGGGATTTCGAAAGGCTTACCACCCACATGCAATCCGCTTACCTGAGTTCGAATCCTAGAATAGTGGTGTTCTATCTCCAGGAGGTTCACATAACTTTTTTGCCACATGTGTTGTTCGAGCCTTGGTTTGTATATACGCATTATTTCCAAAATATAACTCGCTCACTTACCTAAAAAATCTTCTTTTGTAGTAACTAACCATGTACTTCTACCAAATTAAATGAACATATATAGCCTGAACATTTTTCCAGCCATATTAAGAAGAGATTTATGTACAAAGCATATCGATTTCTTTTACTTAATTAAAATCAATGTACTCCAGTTATAATAACTTAACGTTCTAATATCGTTGTACACCATTGAACCACTACCAAATCCGTAAACACATGAAACATGGCTCCCCCTGTCCCTATAGACGAAGAATCGCCTTATCTGTATTACACTAACTTAATATAGAAATGTTAATGGTAATCCAAACTGAAACCATTAGTGTTACGTCAAAAATAATGTATTGAACATGTAAATTTTAGAAAAGATGTATCATATCTGTACTATGGGACTATGGGGTAGACCCTATTGGCAATTTCTAATCAAAGCCTTAGAATGCAAGAACAAATAACCTGACGAGCAAGGCACAAGTTATATATGTATCATAATACTTCATAATAAATTTAGCACCACAATAACTTCTTTTCTACTTTCGATTTCGAGGCGGCCACATAAATCACCAAAAGTCAAACAACCAACCTTGTCGTTCAACCAAAATCACCTCTAAGAAGAACCGCCCAACTCACCGTAACGTACCAACAACCCCAACCACAACTTTGGCACGAAGAAAAAGAAACTTTTGAATAACGGCGGGAACGTATTCTTGATCGCTGACTCAACCAAACCCTCCTTATCAGTTATCAATCACGATTTTGATCAATAAACTCCGAGAGTGCAACCGCTCTGATACCAATTCAAGTACGAATTGATATAACTCACCAAAATATAAACACACAATAATTAATATTGAATAACTCTCAATATTATATAGAGAAAATATAACTCAAAAACCTCTATTAGATATACCAACCGAGTTAGGGTTTATCTAGAGAAACACGAGTTATATTTTCTCTATATAATATTGAGAGTTATTCAATATTAATTATTGTGTGTTTACGTTTTGATGAGTTGTATCAATTCGTACTTGAGACCAACCCTGTAATTAATTTCAAAATAATTAATGTAATGAAATCAACGGTAATAATGCATTGAAGCCTACGGCAACTAACGCAATGAAATTAGCGGCGACTTAATGCACTGAGACCTGAGATATTTAATGCATTGAAATAAGCTATGATCAAGACACTAGCAAAATAATGCATATGATGTAATACACCGGCCCTTACGAGCCTCAGAATCTTGAATCGAATTGGACCATTGGGTCCTTAAATCAGATTTATAAGCATAAATTTAGAGTATGGAGTAGGGCCGTCAATTTATCATGACTTGACCCGCATAACATGTTTATGACGCACATAGCAAGCATAACTTATCATACTAAATAGGTTAATAAGTCCATGCATCAGTATGCCTACTAGTTTTTATCAAAACGACATGGTTTTGTAGTTTTGTACAAGGGCGGATCTACTTGTTTTCGAACAGGTTCACGGGAATTCAGTCAATTTTAACTTTTTTGTAGTGAGTATATAAAATTTTATTGAGTTAACCCAAAATTAATATTACCGATCTGATTAATGTATTAATGGCATTTAGATTTTGATCAAGTCGAGTCATTTTCGTGTTTTGGTGTTGCTAATTTAGTTGAAAACTAGAGAACATGTAAACTAAACAAAAATTTTCATGATTTTTTAGGGTGTTAAGTGATCAAAAGCCAGTTATGGAGTTAAGATTTGATGTAGTGTAATGACAATGTTGAAATTCTTGTTGGGGGCCACCATTAAAAATTATTAACCTTGAGAATAGAGGTGCACAAATCATTTCACGAACAGAACCATGGAGGAACCGGTTCTGGGTATGATCAACAAAAGTCAAAAACCGGGGCGGGAAGAAACCAGTTCGGGGTATGGTTGGGTTTTTGACATAGTTTTGCTGGGTATGTCAGGTTTTGGCCGGGTTGGGTTCGGCTTTTGAATGGGTAAAGTTGGAACAAGTAATTCCGACGGATCCGGGTATGATTTTTCTAAGGAATTAACCGAAACCTGGTCCGTACCCGCGGGACGGATACGACTAGGTCTGGTTCAGGGTCGGGTCCGTAACCAAGTTTTTTGCCGTTGTGAACAGTGTTTTAATGTTTTGTAGCTAGACAATTAAGATTAAAGATTTCATATGCTATTGTTATTGATAATAATAGAATATATCGTAATCTTTGGCAATTAGCCACTTGAGATTTTAGAGGACCTAGGAGCCATGAGCTTACAAATTTACAGGCTCTATAATAGGGATTTACTGGTTTTGGACTGCTTGTCTCCACAAATTTATTATTTGCAAATATGAAACTATAATAAAGTGGCAGTTTGCTATAAATTGGCTTTAGTTACACTGGGTAAACATTATATTTCTTTCGGGCTATCTCTCCTAAAATATGAATTCGTTGTGAATCTATGCATTTGAATTTGTGATTTTAGTTTTGTTAAAACTTTATTTTAAGGCTAATGGAACACCCATGAGTTCCTCACTTTTCATTTTTGGAGGGAGACTCAAACACCCATCTACCTCTAATGCTAGGATTTGAGCATTGGTCTTTTCCCTCAAAGACAAAAGCCTTCACCATCTTGCTAGGACTGAAATGGCTACTGTAAGATGAGTAATCAATTAATCGCCACATGTTATTAAAAAAGATCTATGGAAATCAATTCCTCACTTAATTTCCATCTTAAAGGTGCTAAAAAAGTTAAGTGGAAAAACGTTTTTTCTACTTTGATAAACCTAGTAACTTTGTGTATTGATCAACTCTTTGTAAATGTGTAACCAAGTTATAATATAATGACATAACAATAAAACGTCAATTACTATCTTAATATTCCATCTGTCTTAAGACCCGCGTGTTGTGGCACATTTTAACCAGCTAATAAGCGTCCAAACGTGTAAGTTGTGACTAAAAAAACATGTATCCAAGTAGTGAACTAATTAATTATTAACTTGTACATTTACCCGTGCGTTTTACGGCGCATGGCAACGTTTCATACATATGATGTTTGCCCTATGTTTATATTTTGCAAAATGCCAATTCAAAAACTTCTAATAAATTCATATGTAAAATGAAATCAAAGGCTATACTGAAATGAAGACATATTGCAAGAATGCATATTCCGAGAAACCAACGTCAAGAAAGAAAACAACAGCAAGAAAAATATGAACAAAAAGGGACATATAACATGGGAATTATAGTTTCACGTGGAAGGAAAATATAAGAATATATAAGACCAGCAATACAGCTAATGCAACAAAGGAAGTACAACATAGGGATGAGCTCAGGATGGTACCGGTACCCAGGACTGTCACTTTTACCCGAAACCCAAAACCCAACCCGAAAAAACTCGTACCCGAACCCGAACTAACCCGACCCAAAAAAACTTGAACCCGAGAAAAGACTAACCCGAACCGAAGTAATTCGGGTTGGTTCTCGTTTTTTATTTATAAGTTTCGTGTCAACCCGAATAAACTTTTAGTTTCAAAATTAAATATATTTTTAGGTATAATATGTTTAGTCTCAGTCACTAAAGTTATTAGAATTTGAACCTAATCAACTGTTGTCATTCTAACTATTATGGATTGATTGTTTATTCTTAATTTATGTTTTCCGTTTATTACTAATAGCAATCGTAATCGAACAACCAAATCACGTCTGATCGAAGATGATTATGGTTCGAGTTAGTTACTTGGTTTTACTTTTCTTTTGAATTGTTTTATGACTTTATCAAGTTATGTTGGTTTATAATTTGATTATTTGTGTTACGAGCAAAGAAGAATATGTTATTTTAATTTTAGCATTAAAGTTTTTAAATTTTTTTTGTTTTTAGTTTCATTTTCTTGGATACTCGAAACCCGATTAACCCAACCCGAAAAAACCCGAACCCGAATTACCCGAACCCGAAAAACCCATGAGAGATTTAGGTTGGGTTTGGGGTTAAGATTTAAAACTTTGAAACCCGAAGAACCCGACCTGAAAAACCCGAAACCCGAAAAACGAACCCGAAGAACACCCCTACCGGTACTGATACCGAAAATTTGAAATATTTGGTACAAGCACCGAAATGTTCAGTTCGGTATCAGTACCGGTATTTCGAGCAAAATGCGGGAAATACCGGTACTGTACCGACACCGAAAACTTAATACTTGGTACCGATTCGGTACTGACGGTCCAGGATTAATTCGGTACCGGTACCGAAAACCTCATCCCCAATAAAACATGCTATAAATATATACAAATGGTTTTTAGTATAGAAAATAGAAATAAGTTTAAGTTCTAACTACTTAGAAGAAAAGTTCATTTCTCTTTACATGTGTATAAATATAAGTGGCTAGTTTTCACAAATAATGATTTTTGTAAGTTAACTATCATTTGTTTTTTAATATATATATATATATATATATATATATATGGGAAGGGTATTTTGTGAACTATGTTGAGTTTTAAGAACTTAAAAACTTCATTCTAGACCACACATTTAATTAAATGGATTGGAATATGTGGTTGAGATTAAATCTGGCAAAAAAGTCAAAGTAGGAGAGAGAAAAATATGTAAGTGGTTACATTAACTTTTACGTCCGTTACACATGTGTAAAAAGTTGACTCGGTGCGTACAAAATTTTGTAATTTTTTGACATGTATGTAACTTACATATATTACGCATGTGTAAAAAAAAATTCGAAAAAAAAATCGTTACACTGAGTTCTTTCGAGTTCTTAAAACTCAAATGGGTTCTTATTTGAAATCTCCCATATATATATATATATATATATATATATATATATATATATATATATATATATATATATAGGCTAAGTATAAAATGAAAACCCACTTGAGTTGTGAAAACTCTAAAAACTCATTCTCAACTACATGTTTTTAATTAATGTTTAAATCTTGTGGTACACAATTAAAGTGAATAAAAAATGTAAATATAAATATAACTTTTTCTCTCTCCTGAAAACATATATAAAATTAGTAAAAAAAGTGTTAAAAAATAGCAAAACATTTTTTTTATACTTCGATGTTTTGTATTAAATGTTACAAAATATATATATATATATATATATATATATATATATATATATATAAAGAACTCCATGCAAATCAACATCATCCTATATTGACCAGTTTTCATTAGCAATTGAATTTTAGATTTTTAGTACATCATATGGTATTGCAAAATAATATATATATATAAAGAACTCCATGCAAATCAACATCATCCTATATTGACCAGTTTTCATTAGCAATTGAATTTTAGATTTTTAGTACATCATATGGTATTGCAAAATAAAAAGAACACTCATTCCCATATAGCTGTATATCAAAACTGGTGTTTACAATCTTAACAAACACCGCAGAAATGAGTTGGTTGTATCATAAAAAGATAAGATGATTCATTCTGAAGAGGTAGGTCCCAGCAGAGCCCAGTTGGACCCGCAAGACTCACCTTGAACAGGGACTTCTGCGCAACGACCAACTGCTCCGGCAGGACCCACCATGCTCAGAGAACCTTACGCGCAGTACGCCAGTTGTACCCGCAGGGAAAGCCTCCCAATGGTGAAGTACCCCGCCTGTTCCCGCAGTTGCGGATACAAGCCATCAGGGAAGGCTACCCGCACTAACAGCAAGGCTACACGCACAAGGCACTAGCTACTTCAGTAGTCACATGAAGGAATGAGCAAGGCAGGAATACTCCCGCCTAAATGAGCCAGTCCGTATGCTTCTGGAAGATCTTTTGTACTATACCTACTAAGGTATGGGCAGAACAGACGATTTGACCAGAACAGCCCATGAACCAATCACAGGGTGACAGCTCACCGACAACAGTACGAGGAGGAGCACCCTCTAGTACTGTTTGTCACTATTAGCCGCTGCCTACTCACCAACCCTTAGGATGGGACGTGCGCAGCCTACAGTTGGTGGAACAGTGCGTAGCCGGCAGTAAAGGAACAGTATACAGCCGACCTTGTTACTGTCGGCCGTAACCTATCCACCAACCAGCATGGCCTGTGCATAGTCCACTGTTGGTAGAACAGGAATACTATTCAGCCGGCTGTACCTTCTAATAAACCTACCTTCGGCTATAAATACTCCAACACCTTGGAATGGTAAGGACATCATCTGATATCACATCTTATCTAGCAATCTCTTAATATACACTTATATTCAGAGCAATCTAGTCTGATTCTCACGCAGGAGGGTGGTCACAAGGAGGAACCCCCCCCCCTTCTCAGTGACGAGCTTACGGTGTCTGTTTTGCAGGTCATCTGAAGAACAATCTTCTCTGCTGAACCTCATCCTCGTGGGAAACATTACTTAACCCCCAGATTATCTATAATCTGCCCAGGGTTCACTTAGTGTTTCTTCATTGGCGCCATCCGTGCATAAAAGCTAGAACTAATTATTAGTTTTTTCAAAATTTCTGAAGAAATGGTTAACGTTACTCCGGTCCAAAGGCCAGTAATCGACCAAGAAACCCCGGTAACCACAACCCCAGCAACTGGGGGGAACACCGACGGTTATACAAATCTTACGAACACTACCCCGGTTACCCAAGCCGGGGCAAGTGCAGTAAATATTCCACTGGGGTTCACTGATGCCCAGTTGGAAAAACGAACGAGGGTCCCTCGCCAAACACTAGATTAAGTTAAGGCGTGGGCCGAGGCACGTCAGAAAGAGTTCCAAGCTGAATTGGATGAACGCTTGCGTTCAGTTCAACAGGCTGACGAATTCGGCAGTACTCGCCAACATCTCAATATGAACAGTGAGTGCGAGTACTCAGACGATGAGAGGGAAGAATCCGATACCGACGCAAACCCTCGCCATAAGGCGAAAGGGAAGCGTAAGGAAACGGACTTCCAACCAAAAAGGAATTTTGGAGAAGCCTTTAAACCAACGAATGCGGAGAGAAACCCGCGTGACTTCTCCAAAACCTTTAGACCAACTGCTACAAATGCAGGAAAGTCAAAGTTCGCAAGGGACATTGCGGAAGCAATCGCCCCGAGAAGTGCCAAACAAATGTCCAAC
Organism: Bidens hawaiensis; assembly: GCF_021521415.1. Lineage (NCBI taxonomy): Eukaryota > Viridiplantae > Streptophyta > Magnoliopsida > Asterales > Asteraceae > Bidens > Bidens hawaiensis. The sequence goes on along the minus strand of NW_027497696.1, from coordinate 124,808 downwards.
ATTGGCACTTATGATGGTCTCTCCGACCCAGACGACCACTTGAACAGATTCATTGCGGGGAAAACCGTCAGTAACTGGACGGAACCCACGTGATGTTATATGTTCCAGATGACTCTGGTTGGAGCGGCCAGGGCATGGTTCGACCGTTTACCGGTCCACCACATTTATGATTGGGCGGACTTTCAGAACAAGTTCAGCCAGCACTTCAGCCAGCAGAGGAAATATACTGAAGAACAGTGGACAATCCTCAACTGCGTTAGAGAGGAGGATGAATCTTTACTAGACTTCATCACCCGCTTCAACTCCAAAAAGCTAAGTCTCGGCAACATAAGTGAAGATCTTGTTCGCGCCGCTTTCATCCAAGGCGCCGAATACCCAGAGCTTATCCGCACATTGACGGGTAAGGATGGCATGCCATCAACATGGGATGCCATCATGACGGCGGCCAAGCGCTTTGCCGAGACGGAGAAGCAACTGGGAAGGGATCTTCCCCAGAGTACACACCTCTACACGCAGAGGACAAGAGAAAACAATGTTCGGATCGCCCGGCAGAACAAAAAGAGGAAGCTAGGTATCTGGCAGTCAAGGGTAAACTTTGACACCTCATCCAGCTCTCACCCTCTTGTTGGCGGAAGAAATCACACACACCCATCAAGCCAAAAGCACCGGTGGACGCCACTCACCAAAAGCGTCACGGAGATATTTGCCACTGAAAAGCTACCATGGCCAAAAGCTCCAATGATCCGGCAGCGACCTAATGCGGATCAGAGTAAATCCTGTGACTTCCACGGGACAAAAGGTCATAGTACGGAAGAGTGTACGTCCTTGAAGGATATTGTTGAAGCATTCGTCAAGGATGGAAGACTGGCACACCTGGTGGCATCAATCAAGAAGGGAGGAAGGAACGACAACCGGTACCGGGGCAACGGACGAAAGCCCGTTGACATCAGCATCAACATGGTTCATGGGAAGATCAGAGGAAGAAAAAGGCGAACGACAGAACCATGCGCGTGGAAGGAAGCCGAGGTTCGCTTCCCGCGAGTGCCAGGAGGACCCAGCAAAGAAGGCCCTATCGTCATCAAAAGCCAGCTGGGGCACTACATCACTTCTCGCACTCTTGCTGACAACGGCGCATCGTCAACGGTGATGTACAGGCAGTTCTTTGACAAGCTAGACGACGAAGACAAAGAGCGCCTGGAAACGATTTGCGCCTCGATGGAAGGGTTCGATGGCAGCACAAACACCCCCCTGGGCATCCTATCTTTCCCCGTCACTCTTACGGACGTGAATCATTCACGCACAGAAGACGTGGATTTTGTCGTAATGAGGAAGCCACACCACACATACGACATTCTCTTCGGAAGAGACGGGATGGCAAGATTCAACGCTGTGGTATCCTCAGTCCACGGCATGATGGGATGGCCAACAGCTGAGGGTGTAGCAATGATCACTGGCATTCCCCAGGTATGCATCGCATCTGTCTCATCTAAACCCAAACCAAAGATGGCTAAACCAACCATCACCGAGCCAGAAAGATGGGCCTTCAACGGCAAGTATCCTGACCAGGCCGTTTCCATTGGCCCAACAGTTGTTGATCCCACACGCACCTTACTCAAGCGCTTATTACAGAAAAACGCTGACATCTTCGCGTGGACACCAGCTGACATGACTGGTGTACCCCGAAGTAAGGCAGAGCATAAGCTCAAATGCGATCCGGCTGTTACGCCAATCGTACAAAAGCGCAGAGTAATGGGGCCAGAACAAACTAACGCGTGTAGAACCCAAGTCAAGGAACTCCTTGACGCAGGCATCGTACGCGTTAGTAGATATCAAACTTGGGTTGCAAATCCCGTTATGGTACCGAAGAATAACAAACAATGGCGCATGTGCATAGATTTCAAGGACTTGAACAAAGCATGCCCCAAAGATTGTTATCCGTTACCTGAAATTGATCTTAAGGTGGATTCGTTGGCACCGTTCCGCCTTAAATGCTTCCTGGACGCGTATAAGGGTTACCATCAAATCCACATGGCCGTTGATGATCAGGACAAAACCGCTTTTCGGACGCCCGATGGCACATTTTGTTATCAAATGATGCCATTCGGACTTAAGAATGCCGGGTCCACATACCAACGCCTGATGGACAACCAGTTTCATGCCCAAATTGGGAGAAACTTGGAAGTCTACATGGATGACTTGGTCATCAAAAGCCCTGATCCAGAAGCGATGTTGAAAGACATCGAAGAAACTTTCAACACGCTCAGGAAGATAAACATGAAGCTTAACCCGAGCAAGTGTGCCTTTGGAATGGAAGAAAGGAAGTTCTTGGGGGTCATCGTCACTAAAGATGGCTTCAGAGCGAACCCTGAAAAGGTCGAAGCAATTATCAAAATGGAATCACCTACTACCATCAAACAGGCTCAGACACTGAATGGACGACTAGTGGCACTTAATCGCTTTTTGGCAGACCACGCGGATAAGTCGTTTCCCTTCGTGTCAACGTTGAGAAACTGTTTAAAGAAAACGCACTTTCGCTGGACACCAGAAGCGGAAGCAGCTTTTCAGGAGATTCGGTCACGCTTGATCGAACTCCCAACGCTCACAGCACCAAGAGCGGGAGAGGAGTTAATCCTATACCTTTCCGCAACAGATAGAGCAACCGGGGCAGTCCTGCTAGTAGAGCGAAAAGGCATCCAGATGCCAATCTATTATGTCAGCCGTATCCTAACAGACGTAGAAACCCGGTACTCTACCCTTGAAAAATTAGTCTTAGCACTTATACACGCTTCACGCAGGTTAAGACGATATTTCCAGGGTCACCCAATCACCATTCTCTCGAACTTCAAACTTGCAAACGTTCTAGGCAAACCCGAGCTATCGGGACGCCTAGCCAAATGGGCAATTGAGTTGGGGGAGTACGCGATAAAGTATAAGCCAGGACCAGCCATAAAAGGCCAGGTTTTGGCCGACTTTATTGCAGAAGTGCCTGCATCGCGGGAAAAAGAGTGCCAGGAAGAGGCTCAACCCTCTCCAGCACAAGACATCAATGATGTCTGGCGACTCTACACTGATGGAACAGCCAGTAACGAGGGTTCAGGCGCAGGGCTGAAACTAACCAACCCAGCAGGCCAAGAATACACTTACGCTATTCGACTGGATTTTCCAAGTACGAATAACGAAGCCGAGTATGAGGCATTCTTGGCTGGGCTGAGAATTGCGCGTAAAATGGGAGTGAAAAACTTGGAAGCCCACGTGGATTCCATGTTAGTAGCCAATCAAATCAACGGGACGTACACGACCGTGAACGACACAATGGCCTTGTACCTCGCACAAGCAAAATCCCTTATGCGCGATTTCAACGACTGCAAAGTCATACACGTCAAGCGAAGTGAAAACAAATCTGCGGATGCGTTAAGCAAGCTTGCATCATTAGCCTTCACCCACTTAGGAAAGGATATCCGCATTGAACTCCTCGAGACACCTTCGGTCCCGCACAAGGAAATTTGTGTCATCCAAACCGGCACGGAAACATGGATGACACCAATAATAAAATACCTTGCGGCAGGTACACTACCAGAGTCAAAAGCACAGGCAAGAAAACTACGCTGTAAAGCACTGAATTATCAACTCATCGATGACATCCTTTACGGACGTAACTTTCTTGGCCCACTCTTGAGATGCGTGGACAACCAAGATGCTGACTACCTCCTAAGGGAAGTACACGAAGGCATCTGTGGAGTACACGCAGGTCCCCGCGCTGTTGTAGCTAAGCTAAACAACGCGGGATACTTTTGGCCGGGGATGCATACGGATGCGCTGGCATACATCAGAAAATGCAGGTCTTGCCAGCTCTACGCACCCAACACGCACCGCCCGAAGAATGAACTTGTTCCAGTCACCTCTTCATGGCCATTTCAGAAGTGGGCCATCGATGTGACAGGCCCATTTCCTACAGCAGCAGGAAATGTTCAGTTCCTAGTGGTAGCCATCGACTACTTCACCAAGTGGATAGAAGCAAAACCCTTAGCCCAAACAACCGCGAAACATATCAAAAAATTTATTTGGGAATTTATTATTTGTCGTTTTGGCCTTCCACATAATTTGGTGAGCGATAACGGCACCAACTTTGCTGACAAGAAGCTACAATAGTGGCTGAAAGAACTTCAAATCACCCACACCTTTACCTCAGTGGCACACCCGCAAGGTAATGGTGAGGTGGAAAGAGCAAATAAGAGCATCGTCGAAGGCATAAAGAAAAGACTCTTGGAACACAGATCCGGCTGGGTGGACGAGCTTCCGCACGTTCTTTGGGCAAACAGAACACTGAAGAAGGCCAGTACGGGAGAAACCCCGTTCAGCCTCACTTATGGCACTGAAGCCATGGTCCCGGTCGAAATTGGTTTACCCTCACCAAGGGTCTTGGTTCAGCCAGAAGACAATGATGCGGAAAGACGGTTGGACCTTATGCTAACCGAGGAACGCAGAGACTTAGCCGCAGTGCGTGAAGAGAACTACAAGCGACAAATGCAAAAGTACTACAACACGCGGGTAAAACTCTGCAACTTCAATGTAGGAGACTACATACTGCGTAACAACGAGGCTTCGAACCAAGAACGCCCAGGAAAGCTGGCACCGGTCTGGGAAGGGCCATACATTATCAAAGAAGTCCTGGGAAAGGGCGCATACCGGCTCGAAAGGCTCGATGGCACTCCCATCCCAAGAACATGGAATGGAGCTCAATTACGCAAATGTTATATGTAGATCAATTCCAAACTTGTAAAGAAAAGGCCTAGAGCCACTTCTAATGGAAATGATTCTCCTTTCACAATGTGTTGATAGCCTTACCTTTATACTTATGAACTTCCCACACTGATGTGCCGGTATTCACCGCATAAATGGGGGAAGAAGTAAGTCGTTACGTGTGGAAGGCGGCAAAACCCGCATAAACACAACGCTAAGAATCTCAAGTTTTAAGGAAAACCTACACGCAGGTCAGATGTAAGTAAAGTTTAGCCATCCTTGTAAGTGCAAGTGACGGTCTTACCCGCACAATCACGAACAAGGAAGCAAAACTTCAACCTATCATCTACCACGTTCAAGGGTTAACTTATTCTGAACACTTAGAAAATTTCAAAGGAAAAGATGAGGAAAACTTCCACGCAGGTCAGATATAAGTAAAGTTAAGCCATCCTACTAAGTGTAAGTAACGGTCATACCCGCACAATCATAAAAGAGGAAGCGAAACAAACTTATAATTTACCACGTTAAAAAGTTAACTTATCTAAGTACTAAAGAAGTTGCTAAGTTAGATCAAAACAGGCGTAAAATAAACAAGGCATAGAACTAACACAATCTTTATTCCATCAAATTCAAATATTACAAAGATAGCTATACAAAAGCAAAAATCTACGCTAATGGTGGAAAGGGATCTTCAGAATCAAGCTTCAGGACCACTTCCACTTGGACCCGCTCCATCAGTAGAGCGTGGTGGTTCAAGGAAAGCTTTAAGGATAGCTAGCCCATCATCAGCAGCAGTGACTTCGTTCACCTTCTCCACCACCGGATGCGGGAAGGCGGCATACTGATTCACTGCTTGGTCGTAAACAGCTTCAGTATCAACATTATACAAAGGGAAGTTGGAAGGCGGGATGCCTTTCTCAACGAACCCTAGACCAAGCAGGAAGCCGGCCTTTTCCCCATCCTCATGAGAAGCGTTGAGGGTTGAGCTCATAGCATCGTCATAAGACGTCTCTGAGAAGACCCGATGCACAACCTACAAAGAAAAAATACAAGTATAAGAACCTTTTCTATTAAGAAAAGCGTAAAGACATGGAAAGCTTACCTGAGACAACGCTTCTCGAAGAAGCCATTCCTTGGCAACCAGAGCTTCTTGGAGGGCGGCTTGAGCTTGGGCACATGCGCGTTCGGCTTCACTTTTATTAAGGTTGGCAAGCAACACTTCCTTTGCAGCAGCCTCTTCGACACCCTTTAGCTTCCGCTCAGTATGGTTAAGCACCCCCCTCTGGTCCAATATCTCCTGGAGCTTTTGGGCGTCTTCCATCGCCAAGGCATCATGAGCCTGCTGGAAAGCCTCTAATTTGGCCTTGAGCTCCTCATTCTCCACGCGTAGAGGCTCAGCAACAGCTTCAGCCTTGGTGGCCCTCTCGGTTGCGTTCCTTGCAGTTTCCTTAGCCAGCCGAACCTGTTCATTAACAGCTTGAGCAGCCTTGGAACGGGCCTCGAGCCGGGCCTGAACTTCAACCTCGAGGGCCTTCTCCTTTTCCGCAGCCACTGCGGTAAGCCTTTGGTTCTCCTCCCGGACAGCCCGCGCCTGAGCTACTTCTTTAATGCGAGCTGCTTTTAACTTGTCGTTTTCACGACAAAGCAGCTCGACGCGCGGCTGCATCCGGGCCAGGAGAACCCGAAGCTCATTGGTTAGCCTACCCTCCTGGTAGCTAGCCATGGCTTCCCCCAACGCACCACTGGGAGCAGCGTGACGAGCCCACTCCACGCACTCCACAGGGGTGCGAAGGGTTGTTCCTCGGCGGATGTTCCATCGTGGAACATACACTTCATTGGAATCCGACACTGCAAAAAACATAAGGCAGTTAGGAAAAGATGATAAAAATATATAAAATAGGCCAAAAGAACCCTACGCACCTGTAGGGTCAATAACAGGCCGATAGCCGCCAAACCCATCACCTGAACCCAACGGAAATCCATCCAAGAGGTCAGGCAGATGGGAAGGAGGCAGAGGTTGGCGATAAGCCCCGGGCATACCTGAAGGATCGGCCGTCATGGCCGATGACGGAGGTGGCATGGTAACAGCCGCCGCGGTCGCCGCGGCGGAATCCGCAGCAATAGTAACCGCCGGCTCGGTGAAGGATGCGGTAAAAATAGCACTCACAGCCGGCGGTAACGTCATCACGGCTGGAACAGTCGGCTCAACGGAGTGAGCAACTGAACCAGCGGAAGCAGGCGCAGGCGCCTGGGTCGTCGCCTCAGGTAGGCTGACCAAGCCTACCGTCATTGGCGGAGGGGTACTCTGCGCTCCACCCTGGAATGCGTCAACATCCACGCCTGCACAAAGAAGACAAGTGTTAATGATAATAAGCTATTTAAAGATTAAGGAAGTTGTACTCACGGGTTTTCTTGAGCCTGAAAGTACGGACAGGCGGGGAAGAACCCGATGGAGCCGGCCTTTTTGCGCCGATCACCGTCGTCATCCGGGGCTCTCCGGAGGTGACAGTCGTCACATCCTCCGGAGCGGTGGTCTTCTCACCACCGGGGTTCCCCGCCACCTCTTCACTCTCGGCCTCGGAGTCAGACCGCGGCACCGGATCGGCAGTGGAGGCCACCTTCTCCTTCCCCTTCCCGCCGGCAGCCTTCTTCTTCCGCACCAACGGAGGACCATCTGCGGATTCCTCATCAGAACATAAGATTAGAGGAATTCCAGCAGAGGTTTCAACATTGAGGGGTCGAGGGTCGAATAGCGCCTTACCTGGCCGCCTGGCGCTCAGGATCTCGTGGCCTAGCGGGTAGACCTCCACGAACCGATCCGCCGTTTGTTCTAGGATGGGCAACTCGTTCTCGTCTAGAGCGCGAGTACCCATCCGAGCGGGACTGTCAGCCTCCCGCGGATGCAGGAGCGACTGCAAGTCGTTCCCCTCTGAAATAAAAAAAAAAAAAAAAGTTAGAAGAGATTCTAAATCAACAAAAAGAATCAAAGCATACCGTAAGGAACAGAGTTCGAACCGTATTCGAGGACGATAGGGATCTTTCGCGCATCCGCATCCTTCCACACCCGGCTCATCCCGAGCATTACCATCCCGGACTCCGCAAACCGGTAAACCGGAGATTGGACCCGGGATATCTTCGAAAACCATTCCGCCTCCTCATAGTTGGAGGCGTGAAGGCTGGGAAGTGCTTGCCCATTTTTGAACTTCATGGCAAGGGGGATGGTGCGAGCGGAGATGTAGAAGAACTCCCGCTTCCACGAGCGAAGACTGCGCTCGGTTGCGCAAATCTTCAAACCCTTAATCTGGGTTATCAACGTATACCACCCCTGGATGCACCTCCAGGAGTAGAAGGTCATCAGGCGGTCAACATAGGGCTCAATGCCCAGAATCCGGCACACCCACTCGAAGTGCCGGATCTTGGCAATCGCCATCGAATGCACCTCGGTCAGGTGCACACCGTGCCTCTCCAGGACACGGTACACAAACTTCGTCAACGGGAACCTAAGATTCCCATAAACAAAGAATGCAGAATATACCCCGATCTTGCCTCTGAGGGCATCGTACACTGTCTGATGGGGTTCAGGAAACTCAGGCTCGAGAGACTCGAGCATGAACTTCCTGACGACGTACTGGGACAGATCGACAGGTAAAGCACACTGGCACTCGCCAGCAGTACTCTTGTCGTCGGCTGTAGATTCGAGATCACGAGACGACATCTTGCAGATGAAAGAAAACGATTTCGAGAAAAGGCTCGACTGAAAAGTTTATTCATCGGAAATCGTTCTGAAGATGAAGAGAAAAGTGAAAGTGTGAATTGCAAAGAACCCTCTCCCCCTTTATATACTAATCGCAATTAATGCGATGAAATTAATGCGGAGGAGAGAGAAATCGAAGGTGCAATGAAACTATGACACGTGGCAAAAAGCAAGCTGGCAACAGCTGTTGAAAGGACGCATACAATTAATTTCGCGGCCACGAGCCCGAAAAATCGCGCCCACGCGCCTGAAAAGGCGTCTGGAATGACCATGTACTGTCACGTCACCATAACTTCCTGCACGTCCTGACACAGTCAGAAGAAACCGTCGCACGACGTTTCAGAGGTTTGGACTGTTCTTATCCTTTCACCAACTCTTCGAATTTCAAAAAAAATTCAAAAAAGATTCAAAAGTAGGCGGGAAAATACCCCTTACCTTGGTAACCAAGTAACCATAAGACGGGTGCGGGTACAGTGTCAAGGCAAAACCCTTCACATACTTAGCACCCGCAGGAAATTGACACCAGGAATACCTTGGGAATAAAGTAACCGTAAGACGAGTGCGGGTACAGTGTCAAGGCAAAACCCTTCACATACTAAGCACTCTGCAGGGAATTCAAACCAAGAAGGATCTTCTGGGCCATGCTTGCGGAAACGGGAATAACATCCCCGCATGACGGGAACGTCGATAACTATATTGTTTGAAACTCTATGATGGAATTGGTGGTTTTAGCATAATTGATCACTATGTTGAAAACTATCAAAACCCCATGGAAAATCCACACAAGTGGAACTCAACGCTCCTGACTTGCGAGAAGGTTACAAACCTACCCGCTTCATACCCTAAGATCAAGCAGAAAAGTCGGGAATTTCTGCGTGACATCAGGAAAACCGCGGGAAGAATCACCACGGAAAACCTAAAAACTAAACCCCTTTTCAAAACCCCTTGCTAAGTCCAAAAGTTCACCTCACTTATTAATAATTCATGAGAAGAACATTGGACTGGGGGGACTTGAAGAGGTAGGTCCCAGCAGAGCCCAGTTGGACCCGCAAGACTCACCTTGAACAGGGACGTCTGCGCAACGACCAACTGCTCCGGCAGGACCCACCATGCTCAGAGAACCTTACGCGCAGTACGCCAGCTGTACCCGCTGGGAAAGCCTCCCAATGGTGAAGTACCCCGCCTGTTCCCGCAGTTGCGGATACAAGCCATCAGGGAAGGCTACCCGCACTAACAGCAAGGCTACACGCACAAGGCACTAGCTACTTCAGTAGTCACATGAAGGAATGAGCAAGGCAGGAATACTCCCGCCTAAATGAGCCAGTCCGTATGCTTCTGGAAGATCTTTTGTACTATACCTACTAAGGTATGGGCAGAACAAACGATTTGACCAGAACAGCCCATGAACCAATCACAGGGTGACAGCTCACCGACAACAGTACGAGGATGAGCACCCTCTAGTACTGTTTGTCACTATTAGCTGCTGCCTACTCACCAACCCTTACGATGGGACGTGCGCAGCCTACAGTTGGTGGAACAGTGCGTAGCCGGCAGTAAAGGAACAGTATACAGCCGACCTTGTTACTGTCGGCCGTAACCTATCCACCAACCAGCATGGCCTGTGCATAGTCCACTGTTGGTAGAACAGGAATACTATTCAGCCGGCTGTACCTTCTAATAAACCTACATTCGGCTATAAATACTCCAACACCTTGGAATGGTAAGGACATCATCTGATATCTCATCTTATCTAGCAATCTCTTAATATACACTTATATTCAGAGCAATCTAGTCTGATTCTCACGCCGGAGGGTGGTCACAAGGAGGAACCCCCCCCTTCTCAGTGACGAGCTTACGGTGTCTGTTTTGCAGGTCATCTGAAGAACAATCTTCTCTGCTGAACCTCATCCTCGTGGGAAACATTACTTAACCCCCAGATTATCTATAATCTGCCCAGGGTTCACTTAGTGTTTCTTCACATTCTTAACAACACTCATTCCCTAAGTATTTCGAAACATTATTCACCAGATAAGACGATTCAATTTATCTTCCTTTTCTTACCTACTCTTCAGTTACCTTCATTTTTCTTTTTTTTCTTTTTTTTTATGACAAAATAGCAAAACTCGTCCGTTACGTTTACATAATTTTTCAGTGCACGTTCTTTGGCGAAAAAATGTCAGAAAACATCCTTTATGGTTAAAAACCTTATCACGTTTTGTCCTTTGGCTCTAACCCAATTAAGTTTTCTCGTTAAAACTAGTTATGTTCAAAGCACATAAGGGTAAATTCGTCTTTTACTCTTTAAAAGACTAATTGTGTAGATAAATTAAACTTTGAACTAAAATGAAAATAATTAAAGGTATCATTTAGACTTCAACTCATCCAACGACTCATCCCCTATACCTGCAACTCATCCTCTCTATATCTCCCTCTTTGCATCACTATCACCACCATCTCCGACAACCATATTTTTTGTCGACTGCCGCCATCATATACTCTCTCTCTCTCTATGTTATTTTCGAGCTTCAAGCATCTCACGCTTCTTTACTCAGCTTTCGAGCTTCTCACACTTCAACAGTGGACGGCGGCGACGGCGGCCCATTTTACTCCGATCGATTGAACCCTAGATGTGTAGAGGAGTGTAATGGCGAGTAAACAAACATCCATATCCCACTAATTTATGTTTTAATACCTCGGTTTTGGGTTTGGAAACCCTAATTCAGAAATTGGTTGTGGAAAATTGGGGGTTTTAGCATCTTTTATGTTGTTGTTGAGCTAGTTGGAGGAGCTGTGGACGGTTTTTCAGCGGTTGACGAAGAGATTGAGGGGTAGTGATGTGTGCCGGCGGCGGGGTCGACGGCGACAGAGATGACAACGGCGAGATCCACATATCAGCGGCGTGGTTGTGGAGGTTGGTGTGTGTGACGTTTAACAACGACGGAGAAGTATGAAGGGGACTGTGATGATGAAGGGGGTGGTGATGTGTTTTGCACATGAGTAGTTTTAACGAGAAAATTTAACTGGGTTAGAGATAAAGGATAAAACGTGATAAGATTTTTAATCATAAAGGATGTTTTCTCATATTTTTTTCGTCAAAGGACTTCAACTGAAAAATCATGTAAAAGTAAAGGATGACTTTTGCTATTTTCTCTTTATCTTTTCTACATATAAAATTATCACTATAACATTGATACAAATTAAGAACCACATAAAAGTTCCAAGACATGCTAAGAAGTGTCATATTTTAGTACACTTAATGTTTTCTTTATTTAGAACAAATTATGTTATATCTAAAGTTCCAAGACATGCTAAGAAGTTTCATATTTTATTACACTTAATGTTTTCTTTATTTAGAACAAATTATGCTATATCTGCATAATAAAGAATGCAACTTAACTAGGGATAGACCTCAATGAGACATCTTAACCTCAAAACCGGACTTATTTTGTAATCATTAAAGCCGGCGTTAAGGAAGAGCTTTGCCCAATCTTTTTCGCTCCTTTCTCTTCCAGTCACCAAAGTCATAATAAGCATATCAAAGAAAAGTTGATTCTCGAGTAATTCATCCTCTCCTTTTTGAACCTTTACGACCATGTCTATGATGATTAGTTTTCCTCCATTCTCCTTGCTTGGAATGGCTTCTTTGCATTGCTTCAAAATCTTTATGCATTCTTAATCACTCCAATCATGTAAAATTGACTGTTTTTTTTTCATAAATTAAGCACAAACCAACATCAAAAGTTCTCATACACAAGCTTGTCACCTAAACAGTAATCTGAATTTTCTTCAATTTATTTCAGTATAATATGTGAATTAGAGTACGATTTTTATAACTTAAAGAAAATGAGCTTGGAAGATCGCACATATATATATATAAATGGGTCAAGTTATTTAACAAAAGGAGACAAAAATGAGAAGGATGAAAATTATTTGTAGCAAAAAAAAACACTTAAAAAATAATAAAAAATTAATTAAAAAAATCATAACTCAAAGTTTAATAAGTAAAACACAAAAATATTTCCAGCGTCTTTTTTGCTCTAAAAAACAATGTTGAGGAAAAAAAATGTTTATGTCTTTTTATTTATCATTGTGTTTTGTGTTTATTTTCGTCGTTAATCGTGTTTTTTTTCCTTGATATTGTGTCTTTTTTCTTTGATATTGTGTTATATTACTCAACATTGTATTATATTTTGTTCGGCCGTTGTGTTATATTTTGCGACCTATTGTGTCTTTTTTTATTTATCATCGTGTTGTTTGTTCATTTTCGACATTGTGTCTTTTTTTTTATTTACAAGTACTTTCATAATGAAATTACATATTACATTACATATAATATAGACTTGAAAAGGTATTTCAGTAGTTTACAATCGAACAAAAGAACTCATTCAATAGTAGAAATCACAAGCAAAAAAATTAAACATTTATTGATCAATAATTTAAGGGTTGGAAGAACGGCCATTTGAATGGATATAATAGTTGAAATGATAAATTTATTTTTATTAGCGTTAAAATAATAATGAATTCGTTGAACAATCACAAATTTTGATATTGGATTGTAATAAATTTTGAACGTAATTTATAAGTATCATAAAGTACAAATTATATTTTGGAAACGCTTTAGTAGCTACTATTTCACTGGCTCTAGTATTCACCACCTTTCAAGGAATGGAAAAATAATAAGAAACGAAAAGTCAAGTTGATATGGGCAGTAATTAATTAAAGAAAAAATTTTCAAAATAGTCCTTTTTAAAGATAGAAAGCTCAAAATAGACCTTTTTTTCCTTCAAAATGTAAGGCCCCGAACCCGGTAGTCCTACTTTAGCGTCGGATTTAATCATAAACACAGTTCTTACAAATCAGAGTTCATTAAAACTTTCACGGAATATAAAAACTTTCATGAAACGTTACAGCAATCCAAAACTTGCCTTAATTAAACATTCTTGTCTTTCAAAATAAACGTCAATTACATTAAAACATCTTGAGTCTTCAGATGCCAGTCTCCTATTCGCCCACCATGTGCCCGCTCAAGCTAGTTGTCTCATTCTACTCACCTGCGTGCATACTAAAAGTCAGCTACGCTGAGTAAGTTCTAGTTAATCGGACGCCATACAATATATACACATACATACATATCCGAAGATACATATCCATACCTAACTAGTTACCCTTTTGTTCTACATACATACTTACTACCATACGTATATCTACAATCACTAACCTCAGTCTACCGAAAGTACGTTCATAGTCCGCCGTCTATACCTGTACTCAAGGTCGTGAACACGTAAAAGGTCCGCAGTCCTTACCTATGTTCACCATTTATAGTACGTGCAAGGTCCGCAGTCCTTCCCTATACCATCCTACATCCACAACACGTACAAGGTCCACAGTCCTTCCCTATGTTGCAACCTAAACCATAGCACGTACGAGGTCCGCAGTCCTCCCCTATGCTACCACAATACAAATACAGCACGTATAAGGTCCACAGTCCTTTCCTATGCCATCCTACATCCACAACACGTACAAGGTCCACAGTCCTTCCCTATGTTGCAACCTAAACCATAACACGTACGAGGTCCGCAGTCCTCCCCTATGCTACCACAATACAAATACAGCACGTATAAGGTCCACAGTCCTTTCCTATGCTGATGCCTATCTATAATACGTATAAGGTCCGCAGTCCTTAACTATGTTGTCGTATATTATCTGTAACACGTATAAGGCCCACCTTCCCTATCTACGTTTACATCTATCATCTACTTTACGTATAAGGCCCGCAGTCCTTAATTACGTTGTCGTCTATTATCTGTAACACGTATAAGGCCCACCGTCCCTATCTACGTTTACATCTATCATCTACATTACGTATAAGGCGCGCAGTCCTTAACTACGCCATCACCAGCCGAGTCTATGTCCGACAAAAGCTAGAGGGATTTGCCATCCTAACTTACTATGTCGAACGTAGAACTCACATACCATTCGTGTACCTGTATACACATACTTCACATATACAATAATTACATTATAGCATAAGAACACTCTAGGCGTTCTTTACATCATTCATTTAACAACCATACCCCTTGTCGATACGTGCAATGTCCGAAGATTGTTCACGCCCCGACAAGTATTCATTTGTAATGTTCATACATCTTCGATATATAATATTCGTACCTTTATTTTTAACCTGACCAGTACGCGCAATATCCGAAGATCGTTCGCGTACCGACAAGCAATCATTCATATCCATCACATATATCACATATGGCATACACTTATCACTTAGGATAAATGTATTAACAACACATCGAGTATGCACACAGCCCTGAAAACATAACAAGGAATGGGGCTAGAAACTCACCTGAATCCTGTTACGCTCTCCGTTAATCGTTATTCCCTTCTTGAGCTGTGCACGGCTAACTGTATAATATTTACATGTATCAATTAACTACTACTACTACTCATGTTGTATTTCTATCTTTATACAACCCACAACGAACGGGGTTCCGGGGGCAGCACCCCTGGCAGCGGGGTCTAGGGGCGGTAACCCCTAGCAGGGTCCAAGGGGCAGAGCCCCTGGCTGGGGTCGAGCTGCCAGGTCAGCTTGGAAAAATTTTATTTACATTAACTATCTTAACACATTTTCCATTAGGTTTTTAATTTATTTTCTAATCGAACTTGACTTTTTGGCGAAGTTAAACCTTAGGCGAACTTAGCTTTAGGCGAAGTTAAACCTTAGGCGAACTTAGCTTTAGGCGAAGTTGTCATCAGGCGAACTTAGCTTTAGGCGAAGTTGTCATCAGGCGAACTTAGCTTGCAGGTGAAGTTGTCGGCTGCAGCTACTGTTCGTCCTTAATCATCTTCTTTTTTTAACCAAATAACTCGATTTAGGTATCCACGGAATCGTCTGACCAGCGCCTACAAACCCCAACCATCAAATCGGCCTAACATCGATGTTTAAGAGGTGCGATTTAGGCATATAGGTTACGGGTTCTTTTATCAATCTATTAACCCATCAAATCATATTCATTTTCAGTAAGTTTAGCTTTGTAGGATTCGTTTTTACCATACAAACACCGATCTATCATTTCTATACTAATCCAAACCTAAACGAACATGTTCTCGATATAAACGTACCGTAAATGAGTCGAACTACGAACACGAGCTGGTCTTGTTGCTTTGGTTCGTCACGACGATCTAGCACCAACGAGCTCGGGTCCTCGCCTTTGGATCTTGGTTCGGGTTGTGTGTGTTTTGGAGTGTGTAGAGATTAGGATGGATAAATGGATGGAATGGAAAGGATTGGGGTTTAAGGGGGTATTTATACTCTCTTAAGCCCGTGGACCGAAGGCTCATATTTCCTTTTGGTCCATATCTAATCCCATCTAATTATCCTACTAAGTCTTCATATTTTGCTATTATTATTATCGTTCCACTAACTCGTTTATTTCACCCGACAAAATAATATAATAAATATTACTTTAGAAATTTCGGGATGTTACACAAAATTTTATAGAATTTGAACTTTTCAGACGCATTGGGAAAAAATAATAATATAAAGGCCTAAATGGAGAAGACAAAATAACTAAGGTAGTGTTTATTATGGAGGAATGAAAGGTGGAATATAATAAGCCATTCCAAAGGAATGGAAAAAAACATGTTTGGTTACCGTGTATGAATGGAATGGATCATTCCAAATGGAATGAAACTCCTTCCAATTTTAGGATTAACATTCCTTTGGGTATGGGTGTTTTTTTTTCATTCCTTCAAGGAATGAAAAAGTCAAAAAGTCAACATCATTATTACTATTATAAAATTATAATTATATTATTATTATTATTATTTTCTAATTATAGTTATTATATTATCATTATTGTTTTATATATTATAATATAACTATTATTATATTAGAACTATTACTACATTATCAATATATTTTATTTTTAAATTAGATGAGTTAACATTTCACAACGCATATACAGTTTAACGATCTCGTTGCAGCACGAGGTCCTAAAAATACTTGTTATGAATATTCATTTATTATTAATATTATTTATTTTTTTAATATTATTACTACTAATAAAAATATTAATAATGATAAAGTGATTAATCATTCCATTCTTACATGGTAACCAAACATGACAATGGAATGGTAATGATCAATTTCATTCCTTTCTCCATTCCATTACCACGTCCATTCCATTCCCTCATCTATTCCATTACCCCGTACCAAACATACCATAAGGAAATTTATGGAGGAGACCAGATTTAGAAAAATAATGAAGGGAAAGTCCAAATAATTTTGAAATCTTTGAGTAAATGTTCAAATTTCTACTAAACTTTTTTTCTCAAAAACTGTTTTGAGAGACTGTTTTTTTTATGTTTCCTACATTTTCCGTCCATATTTTCAAATTCGAGGAAAAAGAGATTTCAAATCTCGTCTTGAGAGACGAGATTCTACCACCACCACCACCCACAGTTCGCCTTCTACCACCACTACCGCCACCATCCACCACCACCACTGTCTTCTCCATCATCTTCATCTTCATAATCATCATCATATTCATCTTTATCTACTTCATCTTCTTCTTCACTTCACCTTCTTCATCTTCACTTTCATCTTTATCTTCATCTTTACTGTCGGGTGGTAGACGGTGGTGGTGGAGGATAGTGGGAGGTGGTAATGGATGGTGGTGGCGGACGATGGTGGCGGGTGGTGACCGATGGTAGTGGCGAATGGTGGGTGGGTGGTGGGGATGGATGGTCGTGGTGACGAACGGTTGGTGGTGGATGGTGGCGGTAGTGGTGGTAGAAGGTGAACGGTGGGTGGTGGTGGTGGTAGAATCTCGTCTCTCAAGACGAGATTTGAAAATCTCTTTTTTCTAGAATTTGAAAATATGGACGGAAAATGTAGGAAACATAAAAAAACAGTCTTTCAAGACGGTTTTTTAAGAAAAAAAGTTTAGTAGAAATTTAAACTTTTACTCTAAGATTTCAAAATTATTTAGACTTTTCTTTCATTATTTTACCAAATCTGGTCTCCTCCCTAACTTTCCTTAGTTATTTGGCATGTTCTCTCTATATTATTATCTTTTCCCAATGCGTCTGGAAAGTCCAAATTCTAAAAAATATTGAGGAAAAAATGGCTATTTTGAGATTTCTCTCTCTAAAATGAACTATTTTGGGAATTTTCCCTTAATTAAAATAATATATAATTATGGTTTATAAATGGTATTAGTTTATGTGTTATCCTATGTGGACATCATAATTAGGTGGCAAGTGTTCAGAGAGTTTTCTTTTAATAGGGTAGTAAGATTATTCTTTTTACAACAATAAAGTCATGGACCAATCTAATTGTATTTGTAAATTTGGGTCAAGTTATTATACAAAGAAAAACAAAAATGAAAATAATGAGAAGGATTTGTAGTCACAAAAAAAACCTCTAAAAAATAATAAAAAATCATAACTCAATGTTTAATAAAAAAACGAAAAAAGTAAAAACATAAAAATATTCCCAACGTCTTGCTTGTTCTAAAAAAACAGTTGAGGGAAAAAGAATATTGTGTCTTTTTATTTATCATGTTTTGTGTTTATTTTTGTTATTGATTGTTTTTATTTCTTGACACCGTGTCTTTTTTCTTGATATTGTTTTATGTTACTCAACATTATGTTATATTTTGTTTGGCATTGTGTTATAGTTTACGATCTACTGTGTCTTTTTTTTATTTATCATTGTGTTTTTTGTTTATTTCGTCATTGTGTCTTTTTTTCTCAGCACCGCGTATTTTCATCGGTTTTTTTGGAACGGCAATGACGGGGGAACCATTTTAGTTTTTTTAATTTTTCGTTTTTATTTATGTTTTGAGTCGTGATTTTTTTTATTATTTTTTTGAATAATTTGGGGGGGGGGGCTACAAATCCTTCTTACACTTCTCATTTTTGTTTTCCTTTACATTTTAACTTTTCATATATAAATAACCATCAAAACTGTATATAAAATAGGAAACATGTGAAATATTGAAAATACCTTAAGCAAAATTGCATGAGCTTTAGGAATGGCTTCAAACCAGGGTCGGATCTAGCTTAATGGCAGGGGTAACACCCCCTACCCTTCAACTTTTCCGGCGAAGTGAAAAATTTTTAATATCTTTAAAGTTTTATGTATTACGTTACCCCTGAGACTATATTATGTTACCCCTCAAAACTTTTAAAAGCCAAAAAAGAAAAATCAAAGAACAAATAAGGTGAATCCTACCATTAACCACCACATTGCCTGTCTTCACGCCAGACCACCAGCCTTTCTGCCCTTGATGTGTTTAAGAACAAGGTGTGAATAGGTAAAGGTTATTTTGATTGATTATTTTCCGAAAGAGGCATATAGAATATATATACACACTGTGCATAACAACCTATCCACTATATTAGGAAATACAGCTCACAAATTAATAACAATTAAATACAATAATAACCGAATATATTTACTAAGAATAAGAATATATTGGTCTAAGTATGGCATTCAAAAATTTCTCATTTATGGCAATACCTACAACTTGTTAATCACAATTAATTATTTAAATAATCAATTTGATATTAACAAAAATATTATTCGTTTACCGATTATATTTTAAATTACTACAGGTCTACACCACATTATGAACATTCTCTGTATTAGTATATATAAAAATGTGTGTGTATATATACACACACATGCATTGTTCTTTGCCCTAGCTATATTAGTTGGGTCAGACTATGGGTTTTGGTAAATCCTAATTGTTTACAATTTTAGTTGGAGTGTATTAGATTATAATTTTAGTTGTTATTGTGGATTATGGTTTATATTTTGTTTATTCTAAATTAGGGAAATTGAAACTCGGAAGATAAACCATATTGTAAACAAGTTCTTATTATCAACCCTTTTAAAAGAAAATTCCAAGAAAATGATGATATTGGTCCAAGTCCAAATATTGCTAATGATATGCAATAAAATGATGATATTGGTCCAAATATGACCTTGCTCGTCTAATGGTGGAAACCGGAAAAGATCGGCATTTTCCTTTGGTTTATCAGATATTGAAGGTAGCATTGGTTTTATCGGTTGCAACCACAACAGTTGAAAAATGTGTTTCCAAATTGAAGCTTATCAAGACGAATTGGTCAAAAGTATTTGAACAATACTTTAATTTGTGCGGTCGAAGAAGAAACATTTTATAAAGTAATAGAAGACGATGCAATATCTCGATTTCAAGCTTTAAAATATGTATAACTTTATTTACTATCGCGCTGTTTCCTTAACGTACGTTTAAAAAATAATGCTACCCCTGAAATTATGTTCTAGATCCGCCACTGCTTCAAACATGTCTCCACCAATATAACTCAAGTTTTTACTTCCAACCAAACCATCAATTACATGAGGAAGATCAAAACTCATGCAAATAATATTGGGAAAAGCTTTGGAAATAGCTTCAGCAACAGTCTCAGTACCACCCCCAACATCAACAATGGAATTTAACCCTTCAAAAACACCTCGGCAATGTTCAAGAATGACACTTGTAACGAGCGTTGAATCGCTAGCCATCCCTTCATTGAAAAACTGATTAAGCTTCGGCTCTTGGCCTGCAAGATCCCAAAACATCTTTCCATGGGTTGTGTGTACAGGGCTTACATCATCGTTTTGGAACCATGTGCCCAAGTCTTGCCATGGGTCCATGAGCATTGGATCCAACATGGCTAGCAAAAATGGCCTAGCGCTTAAAGGCTCTTCCTTTAGAAGCAACCGAGCAGGTGGAGCTAGCATATAGCCTTCTAGTCCCTCCTCCACATTGCCTCCAGGTGTGGTTAATACACTTTGGTTCACAAAGAAACCAGAATGAACAAGGATGCGCATAAGCCGATAGACACAATGAGTTCTCTCTTGTTTTATAGGGAGTGCTTCGACTAACTTGGAAAGCGACATTGGTGAACCATGGTGGGCGATGATATCAGGTATTTGTAGCTGAATTGCACATTTAAGTGACATGGACTTTATAAAGCTGAAAAGATGGTTCCATATGTGAGCTTGAGAATCAAGTAGCTCTTTTGATAGCTCACCATTTTGCAATGCCATCTCCTCAGTTTTTTCTACAGTGTCTCTCTTTATCTGAGAGACAATTTCAGTATTTGACATTATGTGAGACTACACGTACTGGCATCAAAAGAGACCCTATTTGTGATGATGTGGTACTAAATGGGGTGCTAGACACCATTACCCACAAATAAAATAAGCCATCAAATTCTTGCATCGCCAATCCCATCACGGGCACTAGTGACTCAAGCTCTTAAATGCAAACAAATATTTATTAAAAATGGTCTTAATTTATTCTATGCCAAGTCATTTTTACATAAAAAAAACTATCTTTTAAACCCGTTTATTATACGGGATTTGTCAAATAATAAAAATAAATAAGATCCGTTATTTGAAAGAAATAAACAAAATTAAAGATAAAAAGAAAATAAAATATATAATATAAATAATAAGAAGTCTATAATCTTAAATTTATAAATTAGAAAAAATCACTTTATATAAAACATTTACCAAAATTATTTTGACCTATTACCCATTAATAGTTATGATAAATGAGATGAGAGTTATAACTCATTTGTTAAAATTGTTTTGACCCATGACCCATGGATATGTAGGATAAATAAGATGAGGAATTAGAGAATTATTTTGACCCATAACCCATGGAGAGATAGGATGAATGAGATGAAAAATTAGAAAGGAAATTATAACACATTTGTCAAAATGGTTTTGCCCCATAACCCATGGATACGTAGAATGAATGAGAAGAGAGATTAGACCAAGAATGAATGTGAGATCTATTATTTTCTTTTATTAGTATTGTTAGATTAGATGTTAGATTGTTCTATTGTTCTATTGTTTATGTTATGTCCTTTGTTGTAGACTAATAAAAACTAGTTGCATATCCGTTGTTCTGATGGTGCATTAACGTACGATCGGTTATTTTGGGTTAAGTTCGTTATAATACCGAAGTATATTAAAAAGTTTAATCTATCAACACCGAAACTAACGTGTTTAGAAAAATATGCGCTGCTAACAAGAAAAACATAAAAATAAATTAGTAAAGGTTCCAAACAATATCAACACTTGTATCGATGAGAATAGTAACAGACATCGTATAACTTATTATAACTAAACTAGCATATTTATAAATACAGATACAGTACTGGCACTGTATTTTATTGTGTGGTTTTATAATTTAAATTATTTGTGTTTATTGTATAATAAAATATTAAATGCAAGTAAAAAACTAATTGAGTAATAATTACAGTTAGTTAAAACTTTTACATTTGATTTAATCGGGGCTTTAGTGAATTTATGTTTACCTACATAACACCTAAATGTCATTTTAATTAAATAATTAATTAAAACCATTACACTGAGCATAGAGACCTTGTCCACAAATAGAAATTAAATGCTAAGATATCTGATTGAGACTTGCCTAAATATAAATATATAAGCTTCCCACTTCACGTGTACTATCAACCACTAATATAAAATGATAAATACATCACTTAAAAGTAAAAGGTGTGTTTTTTTTTGGAGGATTGGAAGAGAAGACAGATTAATTGAGTCGTGTGGGAAAGAGTGTCAGCTCCAGTCGAATATGGAGGGCTCGGGCTGAGATATCTACGGGATACAAATGTCTCATTATTAGCAAAATGGTGGTGGCGGTTTAAAAACGAGAGAGACAAGTGTTGGTGGTGGGTAATTTGACCGTTTCATCATTCATCTAGATTCTGGTTAGTCGTTCCTGGTAAACTATCGTATGCAGGTCCGTGGAAGCAAGTCGTTAAAATATCATCGGAGTTCGAATCGTCCGGGGTTGAGCTTGGGAAACTGTTTCGAGCTGTAGTAAAAAACGGGAAGAAAACTTAGTTTGGTTAGATAATTGGATAGGGGATTGCCCGTTGCGTGAGCGATTTCCGAGCCTTTTTTCAATCGAAAAGGCGAAGTGGTGTACGATGATGGATCATTTATTTATAATGGATGGTGTGATATGTGGTAGGTGGGAATGGCAAGAGCTCCCATGGGACAGAACCTTCTGAATGAACTTAGAGGCTTGCTATAAATGTATGCCAACAAGTACTATTGGAGTCCGGAGACGACTCAGTTCTTTGGTGTGGAGATTCATCGGGTGTATTTACAGTCCGGAACACTATAAATTTGTTGCTGGAGTATTCTTTGAACAGTCCGGATCAAGTGTTTGAATGGAATAACCGGATTTCCAAAAAAGGTCGGATTCGTCGCGTGGAGGGCTATGCTTAATCGATTACCGACACCAGATGCGCTGGTTAAAAGAACATCCTGGTAAGTTCGCAGGAATGTCCGATGTGTAATAGGGAGGATGAATCTATGGAACACATTTTTATATCATGTGAAGTGGCACAAGAGACGTGGTGTTTGATATCACAATACGGTACAAGGTACCTTTGATTTATGATTTTAGTGTCTGGGTTTTAGTTGAGCTACACAGATACTCAGCGCTTCCTAAAGATAAAGCGAAAGCGTTTCACGCGGTTTGTTTGATAACGTTATGGTGTCTTTGGAAGAAAAGGAATGCAATAGTCCATCAGGGAAAACCAATCCACCTACAAAGCTCGATCGAAGAAATAAAAGTTCTTGGCTTCCTTTGTATTAAGAGTAGATCGAGGCGAAGTGGGTTATCATGGGAGGATTGGGGTGAGTTCCTGTTGTACTTTGACTTTCAGGTGTGATACATGTATTTGGTGGCGGCATGAACAATAGGCTTATTGCTGCTTTTTCTTGTTTTTTGTGTAATCAATGGCTCTAACGCCTTGCTAGTAATCTAATAAAAATTTGGTTGATTGATAAAAAGAAAGTTGATCCTTCCCGCTTTCACGTGCAGATAAAGTTTTTTAAGATTTTCTATTATAATTACACAAACTAGCATTTGTTTGGTGAAAACCAAGGTTAAAGATTTCCTATTAATAATTCAAAATAACCTTTGTTTTATGAAAACCAAGTTTAAGGATTTCCTATTAATTATTCAAAATAGCATTTGTTTTATGAAAACCAAGGTTAGAATTCTTTAAAGCTAAAGCTCTCATGGTGGATAACTTGATGTATGACATTAATACTATTTTTTTTTGGGTCAAAAATCGAAGTAAGCGATAAAGACCTTGATCGGGAGAAGTAGAGCATGTTTAATTTTGTCAGTTTTTTTCCACTGTAAAAAAATCTATAGTAAACTGAGGTTTTCGTCCTTGTGATTTGTTCAAATCTGCGGTTTTAGTCCAATAGTTTCAAATTTGCGATTTTCGTCCCTGTGGTTTCATTTCATCTGCAATTAAACTCGAATTCACTGATCCTGTTAAGTCTAGTTGTTAAACCCATCAGCGTGTCCTTCACGTTAGGGGCAGTTTTGTCCTTTTTCTTCCCAAATAAAACCCAGTCCTAATTCCCAAGCCCCTTCACGTGAGGCGTCGGGGTGTATTTTAGGGGAAAAAAAGGACAAAAATGCCCCTCACGTGAAGGACACGTTGATGGGTGTAACGACCAGACTTAACGGGATTAGTAAATTCGGGTTTAATTGCAAGTGAAATGAAACCACATGGACAAAAATCGCAAATTTGAAACTATTAGACTAAAAGCGCAAATTTAAACAAATCACATGAACGAAAACAATAGTTCACTTAAAAAACTATTATAGAGGTAGTACTTTTGTTGTTCATGTTTGCCGTTCTCTTGTAAGTTTAGGTACTTGTGGCTTGTAAGTTATTTTTTTCATTTTATAACATTTGGTCTTTTAAAATTTTTTTATTCAAAGTGACTTGATGTGGTTCGCATGGGAGATGATTGACTCGAAGAGTTGAATAAGTTTCGGTACTTGTGGCTTGTAAGTTTATTTTTTTAATTTTATAATATTTGGTCTTTCAAACAAATTTTATTCAAAGTGACTTGATGTAGTTCGCATGGGAGATGATTGAGTCGAAGAGTTTGGCATCGAATTTAAAAGCCATCAGCCAAGAAGCAAAAGGTTTAAGCCCTAAAAATGTTAAAGCTAATTTTAAATATGAAAATTTCTCAAAAATGCCCAATTATAATATGAGATTCTATTTTTATTCACTTAAATAAAAGTTTTCAGAAATGTTCCCTACAAGCACGTCCTAGACGACGTGTTAGGCCTTAACATGTATTTCACTACCTGTTAACCTCTAACGCGCGTCTTTCACGGCATGTTAGCCTCTAACGCGTCTTTCACGACATGTTAGCCCTATTAATTGTTTTTTTTTAATATTACGTTATTATATTTAATTTAATACATATTTGTCATTTCTTTTATAACTTGTAATATATAAATTTATATATAATTTTAAATATGTCGTTGAGACGTGTTTATTTTTTTTACATGTTGTCATAAATTTTACTTAAAACGGAGTGTCTAATTGATATTAAAATGTTTAATAAATTTGACCAGTCTCGTTTTAAGTAAAATTTATGCCAACACGTAGATAAAAATAAGTAAGTCTCAACGGTATATTTGAAACTTTATAAAACTTTATGCATTACAAGTTATAAAAGAAGTGACAAATATGTATTAAATTAATTATAATAATGTAATATTAAAAAAAAACAATTACTAGGGTGACATGTCGTGAAAGACGCGTTAGAGTCTAACATGCCGTAAAAGACACACATTGGAGGTTAGTAGGTCGTGAATAACGCGTTAAGGCCTAACATATCGTCAAAGACGTGTTTGCATGAGACATTTCTATAAACTTTAATTTAAGGGGATAAAAATAGAATCTTCTATTATAATTGAGTCATTTTGGAAATTTTTCCTTTTAAATATGCTTTGTAAATATTGAATTAATTAATGCATTTATATATATCCACTTCCTAAATTCATTAATTATATATATCCACTTCCGAAGAAGAAAAGACAGTTTTAGGGAAAGTCTGGAGGTAGTTAGTATATCAGATAAGATAAGAGAGAGAAGATTGAGATGATTTGGACGCATTAAAAGAAAACAAATTGCATACCCTATTAAATTAGTAAAAAAAAAATATTATAGAGGGGGATGGGTAAAGACAGACCCAAATTGACTTGAAGCAAAAGAATTAGACGTGATTTGATAGACCTTCACATCTCCGAGGACATGGTTGATTATGACTTCTTGAAGACGTATAATTAAGGTTTAGAGTTTAGCTGGAAGATTTAATTTTGGTTGGAAATGTGTCTTAGCATCGTAACTTTACCTATTTAGCTAGTATTTAGTATTCTCGACATGCATGTGCTGATCACACAGCTGGTTTCGTGTCAGGTGTCGGTTACGCGTCTGACGGCAGCTTCACGTCAGGTTCCAGTTTCGATTCAAAAGACAATTTCGAGTTTTGCACTTGTTGCGTTTGGAATGCGCCCGACACCATATATGCGTTCAATGTCAGTTACGTTAACAACACGTTCAATGCCGGATAAGTGTTCGTTGCCAGTTACGCTACGCTGGTATTTGCAAAATTGCGTCAATTTAAGAAATTCAAAGAATTTACGAACATAAATTGAGGAGATGCAAGGGCGGTGTAAAAAGTTATCTTGCTGAATCTCAATTTTAGGACACACCTGATATTGGCTATAATATTAAATATTAGATTAGATTAGATTAGATGTGAGAACCGGAAAAAAAAAATTACACGTAATGAAGTACGGTGAAAGTAAAGCGATATGACAACTTTTTTCTTTTCCTTCTTTTTTTTTCCAGATATTCCTTAAACATGTTTTTTGAGCGATGGATTTTTGTCATGTAAAGGATTTGAACCCAAGACCTCCTAACCTCTTAGCATTTTAAAAGCTTAAAGCAAGGGTTCATTCGCATTTTTTTCCCCGACAAAGGTCTCATCAAACTCCATTAGTTAGTGTACAGTACCTGACGTAAAATGTGCAATGCTTGAAGCATGAAACCCTTTTGGTTATCAAAATTAATGCAATGAAACCCACGATATTTAATGCATTGAAATCGACTATACGATTAATACAATAGTCAAATATTGCAAGTGACATAATTCACCGGGTCCTTTGGTGTTGGTGTTGGGCCGACAATTCATGGCTAAATAGATTCAACATGCTTAATCCTTTAATGTGTGACACCCACATTTTTAGCACGGGCCATTGGTTTAAAAGCATTGTCCCGGAAATAGGTCCGAAGTTTTTTTATCTTTCTAAAAACAATTTATTAACTAGTTTAGAAGTCATTTTCAACTTAAATCATACACCGCACACATTTTAATTTATAATTTAAACTTATCCAATACACATTATCATCATCGTTTGGTTCTTCTTCTGAAGTTATTTTATCCCATTAAAAACTTTCACTCGTACAATTCATCACGAAGACTCGATCATCAGAGTTGATCATCTTGGCTTTCCCGCCCCAATCATGGTTCGGTCCAATCTTATCCTTCCCCCCATGTGGTGACATACTTGATAAATATTTACTTAAACATCGTTAGAAGGTTTTATAAAGTTTAACACCAAATTAGTATCTCGACATAAATATATATTATGGATACAAGTTCCCAATTTGAAACACAACCATATAAGTACAGTTCCAATCCGTAACTTTACGATTTTTGTGTTGTAACCTTTTAGCATTCATAAGTATTTTTTATTGGTCTTTCATCTTAATTCACGAACATTACATACATTTCTTACGTCTTAAAGCCAACGTATGTATTAAATGAACCAATCTTCACGAACGAAAGACAATTTACGTGAGGATTTAACAAGAATAAACCAATCATCACGAGACTAGTTGTAACAAAAATGTTAGAATATACTGAAGCAAAATTCCCATAGTTTTTGTAGCATACATATATCTCTTAAAGCATAGGTGGGCTTACTTCTTTTTTCTTTTATTTTTTTTTTGCTAAAATCAAAAAGATTACAATAAAGTGGCAAGTAAGCGGGCGGTAAGCTGCGCCGCAACCTCTTTTTAAATAGTAAATCAATATATTTCTTTTTGAAAGAAAAATATTACTCCTACCCATACGTCGATAAATCTAATATATATATTTCTTTGCGCATGTTTGAACCTTAGACCTTCCTTCTTAAAAGCATGTGTCTCTATCAAATGGGCTAGTCTCACATCGGCTTTTATAACTTAAACGAGTAGTCAGTTAATAGCCGTGAATTTAAAAAAAAAAAACTATGGAAATCAGCTCCTCACTTTGGTATTATAAGTGTTAGGTAAATTAAGTGGAAAAAAAAAATCGACTATGATAAACCTAGTAACTGCATGTTATGATCAATTATGATTCACCTCTTCAAATGTAGAGATATAAGGGTATAACCGAATTACAAAATAAGAAAACAATGATAAAAAGTCAACACTCAAACTAGATATAAAACAATGGTTAACAAACTAACAAAAAGATGAATAATAAATCAAGTAATAGTAGCAATCAATAAATTTTATGCACAAACAAATTCTAGAAATTATATTATATATATATATATATTAAAAGGCAACTAGCGGTTACTCACATAATACCACTGATCATAATATGTACAACCTTTTGAGCTTGGCATACAAGCTGTTGATGCTTCTGATTTGTTACACGTCATAGCATGTCTTTGTCTGTTTCCAACTGCCATCTCTACTCTACCCACCAAACCTCATTTTTTCCTCTTCTGCTTCTTTCACCTAAATCGATGTGAAGAATAACAACAAAAGTAGGTTTAGTCTTCTGATTTATGTGTGTATTCATCTGTAATCCTAGAAATTGCACCAATAGTAGATTGACACATCATATACGGTTAAACATGTAGGTTATCAATCCATTGTTCTCCCAATGATTTGTTCTGTTTTAGTTTCCTCCGTTTAGTGGATTTCAAAGGGTTTTTGGTTTATTAGATAAAGAGAAACCCAATGGCTTAGGTGTATGACAATTCGGTTGGCTCTAAGCATGATGAGGAGGGCAATTATGTGAATTTTTGTCCCCGACTTGAATTCACCAACAGTAAAGGATTTCTCTACCGATTTCCTTGGTATATACTTGACTCTTGGTTATAGTTTTCATTATAAAATAGCTTAGAATTGCTAATGGTGTTGGTGTGTTGTATTGTGTGGTTTTAGTAGTTGATGTGCTCACATTGTTGACATTTAATAGACATCTTGATACCTTTCAACATCAGTTAACAATGATTTTGGATATAAATTTTAGATTTTATCCCTTTCATGAGTGATAGAGTATGTGCAATTTATTCATTTCAGAATTGCAATTGTTAGTTGACTTAGCATATTTTTCAGGTTATGAAATTGCAGGATACTAAAGAGATTGGAAATAAGGCTCTACTGTAATCGTATGATTTTTGCTATAATATAGCGGTGCTTATTGCTGTTGCAGGCAACTTTCAGCTAATCTTCTCGGTAAGGTTTTACTTTAGCTACGTTTGAAAGCATTTGTATCATCATATAGGAACAAAGTAGAAATTGAAAGAATTCTGTATAATCATTCACAAACGATTTTTTAAGAAAAATTTCTATAATTTTATGGATAATTAGAGGTTGAAACATTTTTATTAAAATAAGGATGCTTTGGAGTTTAAGCAATCAACTAAGAGTTTTGAGACCTTTGAAGATGAGTAGCATTAAACTGTGCTTACGTCACTAGAAACAACATAACCAAAAAAAGATCTTATGGCATTGATCTATCTTCATACTTTTGTGCATATAAATTCATAAAACTAACTTGGATTATATTGATTTTGATTTGGTAAATTCTATTGTAGGAGGTTGAATAAAGGACGCATTCGAAGAACCCATTGTTGGCATCGATATTTCGGACACAAAAAATATGCTTGCCATTATTTAGATTGATATGACTATAACCGTATTTGAAGAAGTTGAGCATCTACATAAGCTAGAACCATGAAACCCGGGTGATTATGGGATGGAGTTGCAAAGCTACGAAAGATGATCATTTTTTTACAATGTTAAAAGGCATAATCATTGATTTGAAAAATTAACTCGGATTTTGATTGATCCATGATAGTTTAGAATACTATTTTGAAGTCAAATTGATCCAAAAGATGGATATGAAGGTGTCGAAATCATTAAGATGGAAGCTTAATTCAGACACACCCTACTCTTATGTTGAATTGATCAATTGAGGGTTGATTCACCATTTTAATTCTTTAGTAACATCAAGACTTGATTAAGTTCTTATGGCACTCTCAGTTAAATATAGTTATTGGATTTATTATTATTATTATTTTTTTACTTTATGGCCGACCCGCTAACTTCTGTTTTGTTCATGTTTGGTTATTGAATATGTAACTTTGCGGATGAAGAAGTTTGAGAGATAGTTTTGCTTGCAACCTTAAGATTGATTGATAAAGATGGAAGTGGGTTCATAACTATGTATGAGTTTCAGCAAGTTCCCAAGTAGTAATTTCAAAAGTGGATGGCATTATACATTACTAAAATAGTGAGTTAAGAAGCAAAGTTGCAGTGATTTTGTAGCAGAAAGATGACAAACTAAACTATTTAATTAAACAGATTCTAGATTATTTTCTATGATTTTCCTTTATATGATGGTCTTGATCATTGGTGAAAGTTATTGACGTAAATCTTCTAACAAGTTTGTTGATAGTTTTTATACATAGATTACATTTATTTATTTATTTTTGGTCTTATAAGGTCATTTATATTGAAACAACCCGCCACAACACCCGTGCACCGGATATAGTAAGATACTCTGAATTTAGGAGAGGAGTATAGTAAGATATGGTGAATATTATAGAGTAAGAGATGAGGTTGTGAGATATAAGTGCATTGTAAGATACTGTGAATTTAAGAGAAAAATATATGATGTTGTCACGCATATGCGTATTGATGCGCCGCAACGCGCGCGGGTAAATTTTCTAGGTACTATTTAATTTGCAATAATCAATAATAACAAAATTATTTAATCAGTTTGTAATAGTTAGTGAACCATGTAAATTGTTATAAAATGCATTTATTACAATTTAATTTTTCTATTTGATAGAATTAAATGATTTGACAATTGTTATGAATATAAATTTATTGATATAAGTTTAAGAGAACATATTATTTTTATATATGTTTTCACGTCTTGTAGGTTTTGAAGATATTGTCTTATCAAATATGGAATTTAAAGTATTGTAGCCAACCAACAACATTTTAAGAAGGATATGGGTGGCTTAATAAATGAAGACCGGGATTTTGTGATCTTCGGTTCGATTCTAAGGGCATTCAGGTTTTACTACCAAGTGCCTTTGGCGGGTGGTTGTCCCTGAAACTTTTGATAATTTGGAGGTGCTTAAGAGCTCCGTATGGTTAGGTTGGACCATTTTCCGGTAGCCTTTTGCTCTTAGGTCACCTTATACATAGTACCCGGGCAATTCTCTGTTAAACAAAATATTGTGGCAGACAATTTATTTAAAGTGCATCAACACAAAGAAAATGAAAGAATTAATATGGGCAGTGAACGCACATTTTGGTGAGCTTTTTGTTGGGCTGTAATTTTGATTGGGTTTGAATTATATGGGCCGACCTACGAGTACAGGCTTTCAGAAGGGCGGCTTTGGGCTGAAAAACTTGATGTGTATTGTTACTATTGTATGTATGTAAATGTAACTAATCATATATTTATATCCAACATCATGTTAACAAGTAGTAATCCTAGCTACTTACTTGATTGATTAATATGCTTAGACATTATAACTACGTTAGTCATATGTATGATATGAAATAATTAGTTTGTTTTACTTTTATTCACTTTTGTCTAGTCGAATAAGGACCTACTAGTTATTAATCATATGTTAACTAGTAGTAATCCTACGGTTAGTGTGTTTGTACAAAACCAAGATAAGCTGGTTGATTAAACATTATATCTGATTGTATGACACAATGTAAAAAATACAATAAAAAACACAATTGTATGACACAATGTAAAAAACACAATGAAAAAAAACACAATAATAAATACATTTGTATAACACAATTTTGTAAAACACAATACGTAAAAACCCACTACTTTTTTTTTAATTTTTATATAACAATATGGTACTCATATAAAAGACAAAAAGACACTCGTTATTATGGTGAATTTGTTTTTCAATAAAAACGTCGTAAAAAAAAGTCATTGACGTTTTAAAATGATGGGGGAATTTAGCATGTGCCTAGCATGTGGAAAAAGAAAGTCAACAAATGTCTTATTCCTTTTATGCCCTCCCCCTTATTTTCACACATTATTTCCACATAAACTAATCTCAACCCTCCATCTTAAAATTCAATGGACAAGATTACTTCATATCATTTCTACAAAAACTATACTTCCTATTATAACCTAACCCATATAAATAATTACAAGTGTGTATCTATTAGTAAAGTTAAACAATGTAGATTACTCCTCAAGCAATTAACAATCATTGATTAATCATTAACATGATTTACAACTAATGAGACTGATCAAAACACATCTTCTAGCCTTAACATACTTGACATTATACCCAACAAAAAGTCATCAAACTAAAAATATAGGTAACAATAGTGTTTTCACTTTTCAAATGGTTAGAACCCTAATCTTCAAATGATAAACAAGAAATCAATTAAGTACCTTCCTAGCCTTTAAAACCGACCAAAGTCATTCATCATTTGTTGTTGCGGATGAACCGGAGAACCTTCTTGTTGCTGATCTCTTTCCTGCTTTAATCTCTCCATAGTTTGCAAAGATTCAAAGTACTTGAACATACCATTACTTTGAATGTAATCCAACATAGAACCATTGTTAACAATATTATTATTATTTTTCTCATCAGTATTGTTATTATTATTCTCACCATTCCATGATCCTATCAACCGTTGTTGTGCACCTTTATTGTTGTACAAAACCATATCTTGCATAATCGGAACTTGACGAATATTACTATTATGCATATTGGCTAACTGATGTTGAGTTTTATAAAACTTGAGTTCTTCACAAACCCTTTGGAACTCGCCTAACGGCCCCAACACCGGATCAATCACCCGACAATTCGCTTCCCAGACGAGCGAATCCACCGCCTTTTTCGCGTCTTCAGTGGTTAACCCCTTAACCATTTTTGTCACATTACTAACCCCAAAAACCCTATGAACCGCTTGAAACTCTTGGGTTTTTTCAGCAGGAAAAAACGGTGCCAAGATACACTTTTGGGTGCACTTCTTTCTTTGGTGGCGGCACGATGCACATGCCGGAAGTCCACCACCGTTTGCGATGGTTGTGGACGGCGGAGATGCGGTTTCAAGAACCCTAGTTGTGGAGTCAGAGGTTGAACTATTGTGGCTAGTCTCCATCTTATTATTATTATATTATTATTGTCCTGAGTAAATCAAGAAAGCAATGAAAGAATATTAATTGAATGATGATTTAGTGTTTAAAACTAAAATCCAACATGTATGATTATTAATATGAAAAGGGTGTGTTTCTTGAATCTTGAATATAATAAAAATCTTGAAAAAGATAAGAAGATGCATACCAATAAATGCTGTGTTTGCGTGGTGGTGGTCGGTGACGGTGGTTTAGGGTTGCAGTTGAGTCTTGTTAATAGACAGTTTAGGGATTTTATTATCGTGTGCAGGTGGTTTACATGAACACGATAGAAGAAGGGTGTGAGTTGAATTTTATATCCAAAACAAATCACTTCACCCCCTTAGGTTTTAGAAATGGCAATCTTCAGTCGAAATATTTTTTTTTCTCTCTCGTGTTTGTCAGGATAAACGAAGGGGTAATGAGTAATGACCAAAATGTCGATTTGACTCATCCACGTCAAGAGGGTTTTTATTTGACCAACCTAATTTTGTTAAAATGTTCGGTCTAAAACTTGTTGACCTGTTGACTTTATAATCATTATATCGATGAGATTTATGGCAAACCAGAGTCTGCCACTTCTATTAGTAATCTTGTTGGAATACAAATAATCTTTTCAGAAGCCAAATTATAATCTCGTAGGAAGCCAAAGTATAATCTCATCGGATGTCGAAAAAGTTTTGTGAGACGCTAACATAATATCATTGAACCAATGGTTTTAGAAATGACAAAATTTGGTTGACTAAAAATCACGTCGAGTTAATGATTAAAAGTTAGCGACATGATTTGGCGTGGTTGTTTTAGAAAAGGTTGGTTCAATGAGAATTTTATTGATGTTGACCTGGTCAAACGGACATTTCGGTCATTAAAATTAAAACCAAACTTGTAGGGGGGTTTAAAGAAGACAAAATAGAATGAGTAAGGGTTGACGTGGATTATACAGGATGTTCGATACGGTATAGGCAACTAAATCCGGGGGTAGATGTTCTCTAAATTTTGCAATGATATGCGTGATATTAACGACCCTATCCCTAAATGCCACGTGGCAATTTTATAAAATTGGGTGAAGTCGATTTTATTGTGCATTAATTAATATACATATTTACTTTCAAAAAATTTAAAAGGATTTCCGGTTGAGAAACTTTTATAAAAGCTAAGAGCCCATCTTTTATAAAGTTATATTTAGAAGAAACCATGGAAATTATATGCGAGCTATGTGTCTATGTTAGAATTTAGAACTTAAAAGTTTTCATGTGGTACATTTATTAAAAGAGTATAATAAGTGTATCTAATGAGTGTAGAAGAAGACTGATCACGAACGATGATGTGATATAAACGAAATTTCCATGATTAACCTAAGATTTAGTTTAACATGCACAAAAACCATGTTCTACGAACTTATGTCAAACCATTCTTTGTATATAAATATTCAAATTCAGAACATTTACTCGACGGGTCTAGAAGTCAAAATTGATATAAGGACATCATGTGTCCGAGTATAGCATTAGCCCGACAAAGAGGACAATTATCATGCGAAAAAAGCCACATATCAATACATGAAACATGAAAAACATGTGCACATTCCGGCATTATTCTAGCCTCCTCATTTTCCTCAAACTCACCCAAACAAACCACACATGTCACTTCCTTAAATTCTTTCGAGTACTTATGAACGGCCAACAACATCGACGAACCACTTGAGCTCGTGTCACTAGTACCAACAGGGAGCGATAATCTTGAGTTGTTGTCACGGGCAACCCGAATTCTTGGACTACGATTCATATTTGGCGGTCTAGCTGGCTCGGTCATGGTGTGGGGACCACTACGGAGACAATTAACGGTTAAGCAATGGATTAAAGCGACTAAAATCGCGCCAGAGACGACCCCGAGAACCCCGACTAAGAGTGGATCAACACTATGGTGATGTGAGTTGCCCATAGTTAGAGGGTAATTGTTTAGTGATTTGATTATTATTGAAATTGATTGAATATGTTAACATATATGTTTGGTGGACATAAGTTTCGGTTGACGTTGATGGCACGGTGTATTTGCAAGACTTTGATCGCAAATTTGGAGCCAAATTAACAAAGGGTTAAAAAAATGCGTTATTATATGTATAAAATATGTGATGTGCGAAATATTTTATAGGTTAGTTCATTCGCGGCGGTACGGCATCGATCAATGGATATATGTTGTACCAAAAGTAGTAGGAACATGCATTATTTACGGTAAAATAAAATAATGTTTTCTAAGTGTTTTTTAAGTTATAATATCATTAATATACTATATTTCTTTGTATTTTGAAAATGTATTTTTTTATAATTTCTTTTAAAAAGAAAAGTATTTCGTATTGGTTTGTAACAAGTCAGAGTTGGCTTGATTTGTAAACGAGCTAATTTCAAAGGAGTTTTTCGAGTGAGTTCTGAGTCACAAGGTATTTGAATAACTTAGACGTAGTATGGGACAATAATTAGTATCATGTGTTAAGCTAAAATTTGGATACATATTAAAATACTATATAAAAAAATTGGAAGGTGATGAGTTACAAATTCGGAAAAAAAAACAACTATTTGAAGAGAATGAGTTGTTCACATATGATCTCATGGCAGGTGGTGTTGGGTTAACAATTTAAGGGGTAGACGGAGGCGGCGTTATGGTGGGTGGTTGACGTGGAGAGGGTAAACGCTGCCACGACCAGCCTAAGAGCATCCGCAATGGTAAACATTAACAAACCGTCACATCATATGCACGCCATTTTCCAAACTTTTTCAAAAATCAGTATTTTCTTCCACAACAACAAACTTGTATAAACTTCGTTAAAAATATTAATTTGTAGACATATAGTGTATAGATATATGATGTGAGAGATTGAGAGTGATGTGATATGTTAGCCTACAACCTCTTGTTCGCCTATCATTTAAAGATGTAAACTTGCCACAAACTTGCTCTACAACGACAAGGTTTGTGGCTGACACAGTTTTCAAAACACAAACTTAATCACTTCACCCGCATTACAGGTGTTAAGAGTGAAAGTTGTACCGTGCTGACTCTTGATGGGTTAAACACGAAGAACCAAAATATGATCCATTGATATATCCCGACACTCTACAATACTACTATGCGAATGCACCATCATTTACTCATGGGCCTACCACCACTCATTTTGCTCCATGTGCTTTTGTTCACGGAATAAAACATTGTTTCATTTTTATATATTTTTTTAATTATCTATTTTAAATTATTTTTATATTGTGTATGATTTTACTATATACATTTGTCTGTTTTTATACGCTCATGCCTATTGTGTATGTTATGTCATTTATTCATGATGGTTACAAAAAATTCAGTAATATTGGGATTAACCTTTCTTGCTAGACACAACAAAAAATGAAGAAAAATTTGTAAGACAAATTATTCAACATCATCTTGTTTGTTTTGTGCTTTCATGTCTATGGCTATCGATTCAGACACCAACACGTCCTTTTGTTCTAATAATTCAAAACTATGTTTAGAGAAGGACGAAAGTTCAACCAAGTCATAATGCATTTTGTGCCACACACACGCATGAATGGTATGTTAAGACTGGGTGCAGTGGAACCACGCTCCTTGCCGTATCACCAGGGCCGGCAAATGTGCTAAACACCATTACAATTTTAAAATTGAGGGCGCCAAAGGGCAAGGGTGGTATCTTGATGACTCGATGAAAGGCGTGAGAGCAAAAGAGAACCATTGGGGGTGAGGTGAGGTCTCCAACTCAAAAATCTATCCGTTGGCCATTTAAAACAAAACAATTAATTTTAAAAATCTATAAATAATAACCTTTTTACCTATTTTTTATTGGCATCTTTGATTTTCTATCTACATCTCCTACCTTTCTTCCCCTTTAAATATATTTTGAAGCTCAAATACTCTACTCCAAAGATGAACCCATAAAACATGACCCAAACAACCTTTTTTTTCTAAAACCTTCCTCAACACGACCCAAGCAACCCGTTGTACCATACCCAAAATCCCCAACACGACCCAAACATCTTTAATCCTAACTTCTTTCACCAAGACAACGGTTACCGCCCCCTTTTGAAGACACAACCCACATATGATCCAACAAATGCAGTCGAGCATGCCAAAAAAAAAAACACAAAAAAAAAACAATCAGAAAGTGAGTCTGTAGAAAAAGTAATTGAAAGGCAAACGAGTGACGAGGAGTTGACATTGGCTCTTGCATGGGTCAACATTTCTGAGGATCCAAGGACGGGTAAGTTATTTAATTTTTTTTATTCTAAATAGGTGATAATCAAAAGAGTGATGTGTTTTGGTGTCGGATCGACCCGTGAAAATTTCACACAAGGATGGATCGAGGAGAATGTTGGAACCAAAAATCAGGGTGAGTGGATGACAACTCGACAAAATCTTGAACAATTTAACTCTCTCCAACCGGCTTTCAAATGATTGTTCAAAAACAAGCGATGCAAATGTCGTTGACATCTTAGTTGAGGCACACTCGTTAATATGGACAAACCTTGAAAAATTGTAAGGAAAAGCTCAAAGTGGCATCTCATCCTGTTGTTGAGTCGATCGCATAAATGGTCGAAAGCGTCAACTTCCAATGATTATGTCTTGTCGCAACCCGATTCAGCTACACGTTCTCATATAAATCTTAATGATAAAGACCACGAGATGGATTCGTGAGGAACCAGTTCATCCAATCGAGAGAGACAGAAAGAAAGTATAAAAAACAAAGTCTAGTCTTCATCTTAATCCAATCCAAAGTTCAATAAATAAAGTTGAAAGTTTTGACTTAAAAATTTAAACGCCTGCTATCATTTAACACAGTGTACTCGTGAAATTTGAAAAAGAAAAAAGAAAACGTCGAAATTTAAGAACAAATATAGCGACAATTATAATTAGTATTCTCGTATCGTTATTTTCATCCCTTCTTATTTTCGGTTTCATTTGGTTATAACTTTCTTTTTATAGTAACTTTTAAGAGTTAATGGCCATCTTCGTCCCTGTGGTTTGCTACTTTCGCCACTTCAGTCCAAAATTTTTTATTTTGTCAATTTAGTCCTCATAGTTTTAAATTTTAGCCAATTACGTCCCATCCGTCTAACGGCATCCAGCTATGCCGTTAGTTTAAGGGTATTTTTGTCTTTCTCCTTTTAATTTTGAGTTAATGGTCATTTTAGTCCCTGTAGTTTGATATCTTTGCCAATTCAGTCCAAAGTTTGAAATTTTGTCAATTTAATGTTCAGTTTAATTCAGTTTTTTTTATTTTTTATGTTTTTTGTTTATAACCATAAAGAGCATAATTCAAGCCCAAAACCATCGAGCAACCTAAAATACTGGTATGCATTTACTCTGTTGACAACAGTAATCATACCCCCCCCTATATTTAGTTTCTAGACATTTCCTAAAATCTTCTCCATGGTGGAATTCAATGGTAAAGTGGTCAAGGTAATTCCCTGAAATCGAATTATACACAAAAAACTAAAAATTGTTTTGTTGATTAATGTATAATAGTTGATTACGACCCAGATTTTCGTTATGATATGTTAATCTCGAAACCCTAAATATTATGCATTCATCAAATAAACGATTTTTAGTTTTTTCCGTACAATTCGGTTTCACGGAATTGCTTTGACCACTTTACCATTGAATTCCACCATGGGGGAGAGTTTAGGAACCGTCTAGAAACTAAATACGAGAGGAGGGGGTATGATTACTGCTGTCGACAGAGTAAATGCAGACTTGTTTTGGGCTTGGATAATGCTCTCTAGGGTTATAGAAAAAAACTGACTTAAATTGACAAAATTTCAAACTTTGGACTGAATTGGCAAAAGTATCAAACCACAGGGACGAAAATGACCAATAACTCAAAATAAAAAGGAGAAAGACAAAAATACCCTTAAACTAACGGCATAGCTGGATGCCGTTAGACGGATAGGATGTAATTGGCTAATATTTAAAACTATGAGGACTAAATTGACAAAAATACAAATTTTGGACTGAAGTGGCGAAAGTAGCAAACCACAGGGACGAAAATGGCCATTAACTCTAACTTTTAATTTCATTTCAAGATTATGTTGTTTTTTTTTTCAATTAAATTAGTATTTAAATAAACAATAATTAGCAAATCATCATGCACCTTCAAGATTCTTCCATAGAAATTTACCCAAAGATCACTTTCTTTTAACTTAAAAAAGGCTTGGTATATCGATACTAGATTGTTTATTTTGGCACTAGGTAAACTTATATGGCTCGTGTAAAGGTTATACGAGTCGTATAGGTCTAAAATTATGTCAGTTTGTGTCAGCGAGTGTCAGGTTCTTCGTTGTCTCGTATAATCCCTATATGAGTTGTATATGCTCCTTGGCTCGTATAGGCATTTTTGTTTACATAAAAAAACATACAAAATATAGGAAACAATAGCTGACATGGTTATTGGATAAAAACACATAAAATAAATATACATATTTTGTTACATACAAATTAAACAGCACACACTTTGAAACACTCTTGTTGTTCGTGTGTTTTTTAATTAGTATGAAGCAAAATATGCACTTTTAAATGACGTGTTTTTATTTTATAACCATGGCAGCTGTTATTTCCTATGTTTTGTATTTTTAAGTTAAAAAAAACCACCTATACGAGTCATACAAGAGTTATACGAGCCAGGGTTGGTGTTTGAATATAAAAAGTTATTTTAATTCATTAAAGTAAAACCCAAAAGAAAACGGTTACTTCATTTCATTTCATTTCACCCCACACGATCTACCTTCTCTCACTTAACCCAACGGTCATATCATTAATCATTAACCATACAAAACCAAACCAAAAAACACACGTTTCAGTTCCACACTTCCACTTCCACTCTCCACCCATGTCTCCACACATTCTCCTCCTCTTCCTCTTCATATCCGCCGCCACGTCATCCACTCTCTGTTGGGTTCGTAGGCCTTGTTGGCCCGGTTTATTATATGAAGTCAAAAGAGGAGACGGGTGTGGGCGGTCGGGCCCAAGCCCGGCCCGGTTTAGATTTCTTGCATAATAATTTACTAACCCTAGTTCAGTCTCTATATAAACAACATTATGTACTTGTAATATTTGTCACTCAATAAAGATATACCTAGTTGTCACCCGTGGACGTAGGTCAGTTTAGACCGAACCACGTTAAATCCTCGTGTTCGTTTACTGCTTTCGTGTGTGTGTTCAGTTTCGTGTGTGCGTTTAATCCTAACAAGTGGTATCAGAGCTTAGGTTCAGATCACACGAAGAACACGTTGAACCAGCCGAGTCGCCGCCAAACCATCCAGCCGCCGCCACCCTACTGCGCTAGGGTTCCGCCGCCGCTACGGTTCTCCGATTGTCGTTAGGGTTTACGCCGCCGCTGTTTCGCCGCCACTAAACCCAGCCCGACGATCGCGACTAGGGTTTAGTCCACCGCCATACACCACCAGTAACCACCGTAGTTATTCACGCCGTCGATCATTTCGTTTTCGGCAGTTCAATCACTGACCTAAGAAGATCAACGTGGTCAAGGTGTTGTTGTCAAGAAGTGGAAGGTTGAGCCAGTTTTTTTTTTTTGGACCGTGTGTTAGGGCAGTAGGCCATTTAACTTTTTTTTAGGCCACGTTGAATTAAAAGGTTTTGTTTGGGCTTAGGAGTTAGACCAGATCAATTTTTTGGGCTTTTAAATTACAAGGGCAGCAAGCTCAAATTTGATTGTGTGGGACAAAGTTTGGGCAGTTTAGCCCGTAAAGAAATTTGGGTCGATATCCTATTTTGCCAAGTACGAGCCAGGAACAGTTGAATCAAGATCTTATTTTTGTTGAAGAACAGTTGTCAAGTCAGAAGAAGCATTAAAGAAGCAGTGAACCAATGTCAACCGCGCTTGACAGGTTTTATCGTTTCAGTTTAAAGTTTCAGTTTCTGATTTTCAGTTCGATATTCCGCTGCGTATAAATAGGTTGATTTTTTAACAGAGTTTAGTAGAACAGTTGTTAAGTTCAGGCTCGTGCCATTGTTGTGTCTGTCTCTGTTTTTATCCAGTTTTTCGTTTTAGTCATTGTTATGGCAGAAGACGGAAAGGTTTCGATACAGAAGTTTGACGGACAGAAGTTCGGTTGGTGGAAGATGCAGATTGAGGCACTACTTTGTCAGAAAGACTTGGATGTAGTGCTTGAGGATGAAAAACCAGAAAAGCTGTCAGAAGCAGATTGGAAGAAGTTAGACAAGAAAGCTAGGGCTTGTATTACATTGTCGTTGTCGGAAGATGTGGCGTTTAACATCATGAAAGAAACCACAGCCCGTGGTATGATGGACGCACTATCCAACATGTATGAGAAGCCTTCGGCAGCGAATAAAGTCTATCTTATCCGAGAGCTAGTGACAACAAGAATGAAAGAGGGTGGGTCAGTTACAACTCATATCAATAATCTTAATTCGATCTTGTCCCGCTTAGTGTCAGTTGACATTAAGTTTGATGATGAAGTTCAAGGTCTCTTGTTATTATCCTCTTTGCCCGACAGTTGGTCGCAAACAGTGACTGCAGTTTGTAGTTCGTCTACAAATATTACTTTCGATGGGATTCGAGATCTGATTCTGGGAGAAGATTCAAGACGCAGAAGTTCAGGTGAATCATCAGGCAATATGCTAGTCACAGAAGGTAGAGGCAGGAGAAAACAGCGAGGCAGTGGGAGCAGAAAGAGGAGTCAGTCTAAGACTCGTAAGGATATTTAATGTTGGGGTTGTAAAGAGAAAGGACACTTCAGGAATCAGTGTCCGAATGGTAAGAAAGA
Organism: Bidens hawaiensis; assembly: GCF_021521415.1. Lineage (NCBI taxonomy): Eukaryota > Viridiplantae > Streptophyta > Magnoliopsida > Asterales > Asteraceae > Bidens > Bidens hawaiensis. Next base: position 83,131 of record NW_027497696.1, on the reverse strand, counting down.
GGTGAACGTTACAGAAGACGACACAGATGACGGGGTCAGTAGTGATGAGGCTTTGGTTTGTAGTGTTGAGAGTAGCGTTGATGCTTGGGTGATGGATTCTGGTGCATCGTTTCATGCCACTCACTGTAGTGAAACGATGAAGAATCTTAAATTTGGGGATTTTGGAAAGGTTCGACTAGCGAATGATGATATTTTAGAGGTTACGGGTATGGGAGACGTTGATTTGATAACTTCAGCCGGTACTTCTTGGACTTTGAAAGACGTGAGGGTTATTCCAAGTTTGAAGAAACGTTTGATATCAGTTGGGCAGTTGGATGACCAAGGGCACGATGTTAAGTTCGGGAATGGGCAGTGGAAAGTAGTCAAAGGGAATCTCGTGGTTGCTCGTGGCAAGAAAATGGGTTCGTTGTATATGGTCGATATGTCACCGAAAGGAGTGGATCCAGTTTTGGTGAAAGACAAAGTCTGGTTCACAGAATCTCGTGGGCAGAAGAAGGTTCGTTTTGCAAGTAACAAACCCAGAGCCAAAGTGAAGATTCAGGATGAACGAGCTAGGAAGGTTAAATCAGTTGGGGGACATCGTGACAGTGGGAGCACAGGTCGTGTTTCAGTTACAGTTCCAGGTCGACAGTGGATTAAGAAAACCAGTATTCCAGCTGTAAAAGTCTCTCCAATGAATTACTTGCTGAATATGGAGAGTGTTTGTTCTCAGGTTATCTCAGGATCCGGTAGTTCGTTACAGTGGGAGCCGGTAGGGACTGAGAACGGGTCAGGGGCAGTTTCAGCCATGACTGACGTGTTGGAGCTCCGGGGAGCTTCAACGGGCCTTCAGGTTAATTGATGAGAAGGCGGTGGCAACTAGAAGAAGTTTAATGTTCAGATTACAGAAGTACAATCAGGAGTGCAGACGAGAGTACTCAAGGCCTCCGAGTGGGAGATTGTTGGGTTCGTAGGCCTTGTTGGCCCGGTTTATTATATGAAGTCAAAAGAGGAGACGGGTGTGGGCGGTCGGGCCTAAGCCCGGCCCGGTTTAGATTTCTTGCATAATAATTTACTAACCCTAGTTCAGTCTCTATATAAACAACATTATGTACTTGTAATATTTGTCACTCAATAAAGATATACCTAGTTGTCACCCGTGGACGTAGGTCAGTTTAGACCGAACCACGTTAAATCCTCGTGTTCGTTTACTGCTTTCGTGTGTGTGTTCAGTTTCGTGTGTGCGTTTAATCCTAACACTCTCACCACCCACCAACACCAACAGCAACAACAACCGGCTTCACTAAACCTCTTGTGCGTGGCCAGGAACAACGCGGAGGACTCGGCTCTTCAATCCGCCACAGACTGGGCGTGTGGGACCGGTGGGGCCGACTGCACGCCGATCCAGCAAGGTGGGCCATGCTACGATGGGAGTGATATTAGGAAAACGGCTTCGTATGCGTTTAATGATTATTGTACCAAGAATGGGATGACGGAGGATACTTGCTAATACTGCTGCGCTTACGTCACTTGATCCCAGTAATGGTTTTTTTTTTCTTTTTTTACTTAGTTTTTTGTTTGAGATGTTAACAATGTTGTAATAGTAGCTGTGCGCCGGGCAGTGTTGTAAAAATCGCTAGTCGTGCGTGGGGTGGGTAGCGATTAATTGGGATTAATCCAGATTAATCGGGATTAATCGGATAGGACTTTTGTGTATAACTTTAGCTTTTATATATACATGCACACATTTTTATATGTAATTTTTAGTTTTATACAAAGACAAACACATTTTGGCCGGAAATTGGATGGAAACTCGCCGGAATTATTTTTGATGAAATCTCGTCGGAAGATGCCGATTTTGGCCAGAATCTCATCAGAAAAAGCCAATTAAGTCCGATTAATCCTAATTTTGACCGCATTTGACCATTGACCGATTAATTGGCCGATTAGCCCAAAATTAACCAGTGAAGTGGGGACTAGCGATTAATCGGCACTTAGTTGAGATTTTTGCAACATTGGCACTAGGGACCGGCAATTAATCGGATTAATCGGTATGTAACTTTTCAAATATAAATATATATTCCAAATTTTATGTATAAAATTCTCAGTTTTGACCAATTTTGGACAAATGGGGATTAATCGGCTACAAGTCGGTGGGGTGGCAACTAGTGATTATTCGGGGATTAATCAGCGCCAGGCCAATATTGTTACAACACTGGATGTTAATTGTGTTGAGGTTGAGTTTAATTGAAGTGTGTTTGTGTTTTTAGGTCATGGTGGTTGCAAGTTTCCATCAAGGTAAGTGTTTTTTGTTGGTATTTTTGTTACTATTTTTGGGCATTAGGTGGTAAATTGGATTGATATATTTTTTAGAAATGTGATTTGAACCTTGAATAACAATTAGGTGTAATTTAGGGGGTGTTTGGGATTGCTTATTTTCACCAACTTATAACTTATTAAATTTTTTAAAAGTAATAAGGTGTTTGAAACTTTGGATTACTTTTGATGTGAGAGAGAAGAATAGTTAATAACTTACACTTTTGTAACTTATTAACTTATTGAAAAGTTATAAAAAGGTAAATTAAGGAATCCCAAACACCCCTTTAGATTTTATAGAATGGTTAACTTATTATTAGTTTGAAGTACTATTTTTAGAGAAGTAATTTAAAATATGAAACATTGGGTGTTTTTAAGGTTTCGGGTTTACATATTAGAGGGGTGGGCTTTTCGGATTTTGAAGTTTTAAATCTAGACCCGAAACATAACTCAAATCTCTCACAGGTTTTTCAGATTTGTGTTTTTTCGGGATAGGTTAATCAAGTTTCGAGTATTTAGGTAAATAACAAACAAACTTTTACTTATAATATCATAATCAATTGAATAGAATGTACCATAACCAACTAAACCATACTCAATTTAACAGTTAAGTCAATCAGAATATACCATAATCAAACTCAAACTTGATTGAATATGCTAATCGATCAAATTATACCATAATAGAACTTGTTATTGAATCAGCCTTAACTAGGGGGTGTAAACAAGCCTAAGCTCAACTAGGCTCTAGTTCGGTTCGTTTACGAGTGCTCAAGCTCGGGCTCGGTTCGTTTATTAGTTAGGAATTAATTTACATACATTTTTTTTTATTTTTATATTTGAAGAAAAACCTTAAACGAGCTTGTTGAGTTCCTGGCTCGAGCTCTTAATGAAGTCCAAAAGAGGCCAAACTTAAAAATACACAAGGCATGTTATGGCTGTCGAGCCTAAACGAGCTTTCCATACAAAGATCGAGCTAGGGCTAGATAACTAAACGAGCTTTATTTGAGGCTCGGGCTCGGCTCAAGCTTGAAAAAACCCGGCTTGTTTTGAACTTTTTACTTTTATCGATCTGAGCTCGAGTTGCTTGTGAACAGCTGAGCTCGTTTGCACCCCTAGCCTCAGCATCTTAATTGATCAAACAAAATATACCATAATCGAACTCGATTGAACCTACTAATAATATTATTTATTTATAACAAAAAATTTATTTGGATTTTTCGAGTTGACCTGAAACCCATAAATCAAACCCAAGAACCAATCCGAATGACTTTGGTTCGGGTTCAGATTAGCCTTTTCTTGGGTTCAGATTTTTCTATTCGGGTTTGGATTTTCTCGGGTTGGGTTTCTGTTAAAAGTGGCAACTCTATTGGGTATATCTATGGTCCTTGAATACATAATCAATTTTTTAAGTTGGAAAACTCAAGATTGTGATTTTTTTTATTATTTTAATAAAATTAGCATTATTGAACATAAATTTTAATCAAAAAACTCTATTGGGTATATATATCTATGGTCATTGAATACATAATCAATTTTAAGTAGGAAAATTCAGGATTCTGATTATTTTGTATTATTTTTATTAAAATAAGCGTTTAATGAACATAAATTTTAATCTACTAGTTATAGTTGATATCAATAAATTCATATTTTGCCTTATTTGCTAAATTTGCCATTGATTTTATTATAAAGTTATTAAAAGTTAAGGTACATACATTGAAATTGTGTTGAATATTGCAGTATCAGCAACAGGAGGAGGAACTTCAACTGCGGATCTTACGAGTGAAGGAGTTACTGTTGTTGCATATGGTGGTATGTTGACATGGTGTATGTTTTTGTTTATGTTTTTTTGGTTACATTTTGTTTAGATGACATATTATTTCTTTAATTTTCCCACTGGTGGAGTCAAAAATAGTTAATTTGACAAAACCAAAGATTGTGTTATGAGGAATATTTTTGTCTGGTCTTTTTGTTTTGCTAATTCACACTTTAGCATACATAATATTAGATGGAAATTTGGATGCAAAACAGCCAAACGGGTCGCGTTGGGCAGGTCAAAACAGGTTGTTTGTTTGTTAGCACGGAGTTTAGACAAATTAGCCCTATGTTCATGGCCATACCAGAAATTTCAATGAGTAATTTTCTAACGAACTAGCATGTATACTCGATATTAAGTAATGAGTAATCTGGTAATAGAGAGAGAGAGAGAGGTATGGGTACACGGTTTTACAATCAGGTGTAAGATTGAGATTACCAATACTCTATCTCATACTTGCTCATTAAGGAGGAAGGACTATTTTACACAATCCGAGAAGAGATGAGGAACTAGATTGACACCAAAGAAAAAATCATAACCTATTTTCGAATAATAACTTTGTGAAATAATAATAATAAACATGAAATGAATAATATGTAAACAATATTTAATTAGCGAGTGCTTTTTTCTTAACGTATAACAAAATTTTAGTAATATGAGGCAGCCAAAAGCTAAACCCAACCATCCAACACCACCAAATAAAAATTGTACACAATTAAACATAAAATTTACAAACAAAATAAGGTCAAAAGACCGCTAATCCTCCCAAACAACGATCCTAGACCGATTTCAAACCCAAAGATACCCAAGGACCTTGACATCTTCCACCACTTGCACGAATGAAACCGACTTATGTTCAAACACGAACCCCTTCAGAGTCTTCCATAAAACCCACAACATAGAAGAATTAACTAGGAGTGTAGATATTTATATTTTAGTTTTATAAACAATCAATTAGTATTACATATAATAACTTACGAGTTTCTCGTTAATCAATAAGCATTCCTCTACGAGGAGGTTCTCGACTTGTCGTGTCAACCTTCAAAGCAAGTCAACGTCTCTCTTATGATGGTTGAGCAGACCTTTTTTTTCATAGTTTACATCTTTTTAATTAAATACTTCAAACCAATACATTGTTTGGCCGATTTTTTTGTGTTCATTCAGGTACAATGCAAACCAAAGCTACAATAGGTTACAACTTGTGGATGTCAAAAGACTCAATTCATGTACTTTTAAATTTCACTTTCAATTATAATGCAATTACAAACCATCACAACTCACAAGATGATCTAGTAGTAAGACACCTGAATGATATCCCAAAAAAAGCCCGGGTTGAAACCTTCCCTAGTTGGATCAAGGACGGACCTGTAGGTTTAGCTGGGGTCGCCTCCGCTACCCCTCAACTTTACGTCGGTAGTGCAATTTTTTTCATTTTGTCGGTTTTTATATTTTGCTACCCCTGAAAAAGTATAATGTTACCCTTATTTGTTTAAAGTCCAACCAAATTAAAAGTTCAAACCAATTTAAGCTCAACCAAAGTTTAAAGCCCAAATAAATTAAAACACAATAATCCATTAACCGTATTTGTTTTATGAACGAAACAAAAATAGAATCACGATAATAAATAAATTTAAACACATGGAGTGCAAATTTCTCATGTACGGTTTTTAAAAGCTTGAAATCAAGCCATTACAACCTCTTCTTTTACTTTATCAAACGTTTCTTTTTCGACCATAAAAGTAGAGCATTGTTCATACTCATAACCCATTCGATTGGGCAAATCCTATTAAGAAGGTAGGTTCAGTCCAAGAGGCTACTTTGAAATGAAACCCGGACTCGCTAGCTTCATTTTAGAAAAACCCATTTCAACAGTTGCGATTGCAACCGGAAACCAACGCTAGCATCAATGTTTGATAATCCAAAGGAAAAGTTGTATGCTTTCCGGTTTACCAAACATTGAAGTTAGCGTTGGTTTTACCGGTTGCAACCACAACCGTTGAAAGGCGTTTTTCTAAAATGAAGCTTATCAAGACGGATTTGCACGATCAAACGGGTGATGAGTATTTGAACAATACTCTAATTTGTGCGGTCGAAAGAGAAACGTTTGATAAAGTAAAAAGAAGATGTTGTAATGGCTTGATTTCAAGATTTCAAAAAACCAAATAGGAGAAATTTGCAACCCATGTGTTTAAATTTATTTATTATCATGTTTCTATTTTTGTTTCGTTTACATTTATAAAAAATGGTTAAAAAATTTGATTTACCCCTGAAATTTTGTTTTAGATCCGTCGTTGAGTTGGATGCACATCGCCGCTCAAAAGAATTAACAATGTAGTTACAAATGATTATAGATCATTTTAATATGGGAAAAGAGTTATATTAGTTCATTATTTAAAGAACTAAGTGGGTGGGTTGGATGATCAAAACTTGACCCTTCGAACCTTTCAACAAGTACAAAGCCATACTAAACTTAGGTTACATCATATTCCTTGAGGATGTTCAACTTGTAAGTTGTTCCAGCTGAGTAGACCTTCACTTACAGCCGTACATGCTTTAGTCTAGGATTGGAGAACTTGGATTTAATTTATTCCATAGGATTCCATTGACACTGCTTTGATGTTCTACAGGTCCAACGTTGTCATGCAACACACACTTATGTCACTAACTTTTGTTTTTTTCTCTAGTTTTAATCACTGGCTTACCTTACGCATGCGCGGTATGACACAAATGTATGCTATAAATAGGTATGAGATGAGATCACTTAGCAAATATATCCAAAATGGATAGATGCCAGCTTTGGTTATGTGTTATCTTACTTCTGTTTTCTAACATAAATGCACGGCCTCTGGTCGAGTCATTTGAACGTACGAACAGCTTGACTGCACCTTTCAAAGCCATGTTAGAGCAGAAGGTGGCACAGTTAGGGTATGAAGTAGATGGGTACACTCCAGCTCGTGTGAGCCCTGGAGGACCCGATCCTAAACACCATTGATCATGATCACTAAACTCCACTGATCATAATCAACGGTAACGAAAAATTGTGACTCGTTTTAAGTGCGGAAGATTGCATGTTTAGAGTTATGAAACTTGGGTTATTGAGGTAGAGTTTTAATCCACTAATCATTGTAATAATATTATAAGAAATCATCTTTTCAATGAAAGTTGACAAGTTACAGATTTAAAGTTTATAAGGGCTATCTTGTTCAATAGGACACATTTAATCTTCAAGCTAATTACAAGTAATTGTGACATTGTGTGCATATTATACATATAATCCGAGTTAAGGGTAGTTTACGGTTTAATCAAGGGATTCAAGTTTAGGATACTATAAAGCGTTTATAAAATGATAAGTATGCTACCTTTTATTGAGAAAATATTAAGTGTATGTATTAAAAGGCCGGTAATACTCACATCTAAAAACCAAGTATTTATGGCCGCTCTATATGTAATTAAACCAGTCGGAAGACGTTTTGGCTTATATTCTTACTAATGTAAGAATCTGTTGATCTATTCAATGCTTTAATTATAACTTACTTTTTTTCATATTTTGTGCCGGTTTTACTATGAGAGTTCTAATATTTGTTTTCTATATTAATTTTCTTCCATTTTTGCAACCGAAATAAAATTGTAACAAAATTAACGATTGATTTGCGATTGTCATATTGCGATCTCCAATTCTGTGTAGTGGTACAAAAGAACAATTGAACATTAAGAAAATAAGGTACTTCCAACTAATAGCTATATCTATTCAATCTCAACAAAATTCATCAAAATCAATGTTTAAGAAGATGTGAAGTTAAGCCGTGGTTTTGCGAGCACGAAATAAAAAACAAGCAACTATCTTTCTACCAAGAAATGAAGAATTGAAGGGGTGCTTTAAAAGTTTACCTAATAATATTGGTGTTTACAACATTGAGACCTTGAAAGTAGATTAATGGTTAAGCCGTTAAGTTGTTCGCTCTAACCAGGGTCGAGCCATAGACCCGCTGGCATTCTTTTAAACGGCTAATTTGGATCATTGATAGACAACTATCACCTCCCCAAAGGTAAGCTCATACACCCGTCCGTTCCATCAGTCTCGTCTTGAAGACTACTCTCAAAACTCATAAGGAAACCCGTCAAAGGTGAGTAGGCCAGCCATCTTCATGACTCGATGAATAGTTGGCTTTTTCAATTCTCGTACTTGCCTAAAATGGCACACAAAGGCTATTTATACCACTAGATTGGGGTTTCTGGTTTTGGAATATTCTTGTAATATCCCTTGCAAACCCTTGAGTATATCTTAAAAAATATTTGTAGTAACATACACTCTGGGTTATATATGGAAAATCGTATATGAATTACAAAAATTGTAGCATATGAAAACACATAAATATCAAAACGTGTTTTTTTATAATATTAACTGTAACATTTATTCTAGAGTCAATAAAACGTTAAAATTGATCATCTCATTAAAATCAAAACGATTACAATAAAGTGACAGGCAAACGGGCAACAAGCTGCGCCGCAACCCCCTTCTAAATAGCAAAACCAATCCTACTAAAAACGAAGCATTGGGCCGTAGGAGCCGAACAAGTACCATTTACAACACGTTGAACCCTGCTCAGAAAATCCACAGCCTCCGGGGCCAGAAACCCAAATGTATCAAAAGCAAAAGATAGAAACACATGTTGATTCTTCAAACAGGCTTTCTCGTGTTTGACAACTTTACCTGATTTGGCCTTCAACGCAGCCTGACCCACACCAAACCCCCGGTCCCTGAGCCCGACCAGAGGAGACACTCCTGTATGGTCCACACAAGTGTGTTTCCCCCCTGCCCACCCAAAGACAAGAATATCAGCCGATCGTAACGTGGACCTCCCTTCGAGCGGATCCGTGAGAAAGTTAACAGGGGCCTCCATTTTAGCAGAAATCTCTGCCCGTTTAAGAACATCGCACAGAACATCCCTAACCAAATCATGTCTGTATTTAAAACCAGGTAATTCTTTGCAATACAATGCATGGTCTCCAAAGGGATCCAAACAGACCTTACGGCAAACTGAGCAAGGCTCATCAGTCGGAAACATAGGGATCATTAGCTGGTACTTAAGGATAGCCCGGTACTCCAACCCCGACATATGTTGGCCTAATCCTTCAATGGGGATGGCCGTTAGAAAATCCTGAGCCAAGGAGCCCGAAGACATTCAAACACCGCTTTTTGGCGAGGAGATAGATCAAACTTCGCTTCTAAACTATGGACGATTCCACTAAATAAGGCACTCGCCAAAGCATGTTGGGCTTTAGGGGGGGTGTCCTTATTAGAGAACCCGCTAAGATCAAAATCGGGTCCATCACACACCCATAGTCAGTGTCCAACCCATCAATACCACATCCCCGAAGAATGTGGTCTTGCAAACTCCATGATTGTGCTCTCGAAGCCACAAAAGCATATGTAGATACATCCTTGGCCGAACATAAACCCAACCCCCCAAAACGGGTCGGAAGTGATGCCAACCTCCATTGAAGATCCCCGAAAAACGGCCCTCGACAAACCACGATGTCCTCAATCGCCCATCGAAGGCCATTATCAAAAATAGAAGCAACTTCCCCCACATACATAGGTTGACACGTTCTTAGGCCAAACAACAGCTTTGCGACCCCATACATGAGCGAAGCAAAAGAAGTTCGCATTGAGGGTCCCGAAGCCTTGGGAGGCAACTCATCAATTCCACAGCACTAGATGCCCTTTTCACCGCCAATCGTGGCGGTTGAACATATATCTATCTTAAGTTCTTAATTTAAACACAACCCATATATTTAGATTGTGCCTTTGAAAACAAGGCCGTTTCGTGCTTTCCAAAAACACCAAAGGGAAACCAACCGGATGGCATGATGGATATGACCCAAATGTCGAAATGCGGATAGAGGATTAAATGATTGAAAGATCTCATCTATTGTGGAGAAGGAGGTTAAAGAAAGTTTGCACCAAAGAAGGATCAGAGTTCGATTCAAACCGTAGAAGCAATGCCACAATTAATGAGAAATGATCGACAGACTCGTTACATAAACCACAATTAGGACAAAGGGAAGAGGGTAGTGTCACACATCTTTTAGCTGATGAATTCCTTATAGCAATTTACCTTGTATAGCTCGCCAAGCGAAAAAAAGTAACGTTGATGGGATTAAGATCATTCAAAACAAAGTAAACACATTTGGTGGGAGAGTAAGGTCACATATAGCATCATCAACCGTTCGTCTCAAGGTGTTAGAAGAAAAGGATATAGAAGATCAAACATAAGAACCAAAGATTCTTGAGAGCCTTTCCAAATTTTTTTATCGGTCGAAGTAGTATTCTTCGTGAGTCCTAACACCCGCAATATCATATCAAAATGGGAAGGGAATGAGTAGACCTTGGGGCTTGGTTTTGATGAATAGCCAAGATGGTTTTAGAACCATATTTTGTTATGATCATGACTAGCTTTTCACCGCCACTTGGATAAAAGCACTAGGTTTGAAGCTCTAAGTGGCGCAATATCTAGATGCAACTAGCCCAACGTAACGAATACTTTTTGATGAGTTGACACCTGACCATATGAGCCTTCTTCTCATCTTTTAATTAACTAAAGCTTTATAAAGTTGGAAAAACAAAGAGGAATACTCAAAATACCGATTTGATGAGAGTAACATGTCCTCCGAATGATCAAGTCTTATCTTTCCTAAGAGAGTATTGTTTCAAAACAAATCAATGACATGTTTTCAATGCTTAATATGGTTCATATTGTAACAACTAGAAGCCCAAGGTATAAGAACGATAATATCCCAAGGTGCTATCCAAATCAACACCTTTTATCCAATGAATTCCTTGCAACAGTTTTGCCTTACATAGCTCGTGAAGCAAAAAAACAAATTCTTTGATGGAAATAAAATTATTCAAAGCGCTTATTAAATTAACCAAATCTTCTGGGATAGTAATGTTACAAGTGACATCATCGTCTCATGATGAGAGAAGAAAATGACGAAGAAGATAAAATATGCAAACCAGAGATGAGTTTTTGAAATACATGTCCCCCCAATATAAGCAGGTTGGGGGGGGGGGCTAGTATTTAAAAAGCTCACCGTCCAACTAGTACTTCATAGCTTTCATCAATTAAATGGTTTCTCGTGAGTTATTTATTTGTCATGAATGCTTTTTTTTTTCTTTAAACAATTTAATGCATACATTTATTTGTTACTTATTTTTCTCATCATACTCATATAGCTCATTCGTTCAACTTCCCTAGCTGTGAGTTAAAAAGAAAGAATTGATGTGATAGTTGTTTTTCATAAATTGCCATTACAAACAGCAACTTGGCAAAAATTGTCATTACTAACGGTAACTTGTCATAAATTTCCATTGCTAACGGCAACTTGTCAAAAATTTTCATTGCTAATGACAACTTTGTAGAAATTTTCATTACTAATGACAACTTGACAAAAAAATTGCAGAAGTCATCGTTACTAACGGAGATTTGTATATTCCTAATAATTTGAATCGTGCATTCCCTTACATACCCTAGCTAGCCCTATAGTGTCCCTTCAAATTACTGTTAGTAACGAATATTGCATTATTTTTGAAAACTTTGAATCTTTAGCATTTTTTGTGAAAAGGGTTTCTCAACTAGCATTAGTTCTGCAAAATAAACTCTAAAAGATGAGACCGTCAACAGATATTTCGTTACTTTGAACTGTCATTTATAAGTGGTCAATAGTTTTAATTAATTTTCCTTTATAATTGCTTTTGAGCGAATAAACTAAATATATAAAAAGCTTACCATACATGACCCACTCTATCGATAGTTTAGTTATGATAAAGGTGGTTTGAACAAGTCACTACTTGATTTACATATGGGATAATTTAACAAGTTGGAATAAAATTACTAAAAGAAATATATGTATATATTATTCTCACTTTTAATTTAGGCAATGTATATACTTTTACACGTATACCACATGTGTAGTGGTTTTTTTGTTTTAATAAAGTTATATGCCGCCGTCAACCCATGATATAATGTCGTTAGTTTTGACCCTAAATATGACCCATCAATCATCATGTGATGTGGCACCTCGTATATAAGAAATCATTATACAATTTGTTAGTTACACAATGTCGGTTTTAGTTACTTTTTTAATGGCAGATCAATTCTTTAATTTTAAGTTTTGTTGTGTTTAAGTATTTACCTAATAAAAAGGAACCCAAAAGTAGATGGAACATATTTTCATTCATTCCAATTTTGATAAGATGACCAAGAGTTTTATCTTAAATCTTTGTTAGTAATTCTATTAATGGTAATAGTATGTTGATCCTAGTTGACTACTCTAATTAAATAACATGTGAAATAATGATTTTGTTTTAATAGTATAGGTAAATGATATATAACAAATTAAGTCAAGGTCATATAAACCCAAACTGTGTTGTTATATAATTTAGATTAGCCATTGCATTTGTACTCAAACACGAACTTGATTCTACGTATTAGGTCTCGTGCCTGTCACTTTTTGTGATAACTATAGAAGACTTGATATGCAACTACCTCATGGGAGATTGTATGATCATATTAGACAGCTAATATCAGTGTATATAATGGCCGAATCAAAGACAAGGCGAAGAAAACACTTGTGGTATTGTTGCTAGCAAAGACACCAATAGCGACACTAGGAGCGTAGCCCAGAACAATTGTGAAACTTCGCAGTGTCACTCACACTTAATTGATTATTATCTAGTATGCGACACTAGAAGTGTCACACATACTAATTGTGACACCTTCTAGTGTCGCTACTAGTCTTCAATGACAATACGGGTCATCTATAAATAGCTTACTCATTTGCGCGGTTTAGATTAACAGTTTATGATATTTTGTTAGGAAATTGTTAGAATCACTCTCTTTGTACTAGATTTGGATTAGCAGGAGTTCACTGTAAAATCGCTGGCTATTATCAATTGGAAATGATGTTTGTTAGTTGAGATTGTTCGGCTTCACTCATTTTTATCTTATTTCTTTATTTTAGATCTTAAATATCATGTCAATTGATATTTCATAGATCTGAGTTTGTTGGTATCAAGCTTGCGCTTGATTCAGAAATAAACGTACCTACAAATTGCTTGATAAAAATTTGACTCATATTCAGTCTAGTAAAAAGTACGTAACGGTTGTAACTTTTGTGTTTCATCTTGTCTATGCAAGCTAATATCGTGTTCGTGTAGATTTTCTTCAATTTCCTTTTCATAAATTACAAGATTGAAATTTTATGTTATGGTCTGTAGAGTCATGTATCTATGTTTATTTAACTAGCCTCCCTTTATTTAACAAATATTAATACAATTTTTTTATTTTAAGGAATTTTTAAGTTCATAAAGTTCTGGTTGTCTTGGAATCTTGATCAATTAACATGAAAGCCACCATAGGAAAAGAAAACGGTTTGGATAAGTTAGATGTCATCAGTTTCCCTTCTTTTTCATCAAATTTTTAGTTAGTTTTCTGGTGGTGCACTTTCTTTTTTGTCAGTATTAATTAATTATATCCAAACACGAATGCATTTAATATATTAGCGGCCAAACTTTACATTCAGAAACTGGTTAACACAACATAATCTAGCAAGAGTGAAACAACAAAACTCTTTAAATTTAAGGAGTGCAATGGTCTAACAAACAAGGAAGTCGTCGTTCAAAAAAAGAGAAAGAAAAAGAAAACTATAATAGCTTGAAGATATAACTCATTTATACATAACTAGTTTTTATCCCACGTATTAATGGGGATGTTTTACATTTTTCGTTTATAATATTGTGAATATATATTTTTTTGGATTTTAGTTTTATTTGCTGTGAGGAAGTTAATAATATACTTTAACCTATTTTGATCGATTTATGTTAAGTTATGTTCATTTTTGGATGAAACATTGAATGAATCATCTACTTAATTTATATATATATATATATATATATATGTGTGTGTGTGTATGTGTGTTTATTTTTATTTATTATAATTTGGATATTATATTGTGAAACGTTTCATTTAAGTTAAACTTACAAGAAGCAAGAATCACTAACGTAGCTAAATTCATACTGAGAAATTTATTTAGGGTTTTATGATGAATGGTTTTACAAATAAATGAAATGCTATAACCCGTTTAAAGGTTATCCGGGTTTGATGTGACCCATAACCCGCTTATTTTTTTACTATAAAAGTGTTGCCTGATTATAAATAAAATCCTTTTTATAAAAAAATCAAATATTAATTTTTAATATATGCAAATCCTGTTTTATAGGATTTTGCATATCAAATCTTTGATGAGATAAAATTTTCGTATAATGGGATGTCATAACCCGTTTAAGGCTATCTGGGTTTAGTGAGACCCATACATGTGAATTCGAGTAAAATGCATGAGAGACCTCAATTTTACAAATGAAACAGTTTGATGGCTTGAGAGGGATGGGGAGCGACCATAGACAAATTATTAATTATAATGATTATATTTGATATTTTGAAGCAACTAGTTTTATGAACTCGCGTGTTGCGGCGGAGTCAAACATTGAAAAAGTAAAGTCAAAATGTTCTAGCCAACTTGCACATAATAAAAAGAGCTTTTAGAACCCATGTGTTTTGACGAGATCGTTAAACTGAACAGTTGCAACATGCCAATACTAGCCATAAAGAGAAAGAAAATTAGAGGTGGTTGTACAAATAAATTAATCTTGTGTACAATCACTTAAAGCTAGGGAAAGAAAATAAAGCATATTAAAGTCAAAGGGAAGGAAACAAAAACCTATTAAAGTGTAGGGAAAGATATTAAAAATTAGAAGATGCATAAATGTTTAAACCTAATATACAGCCATGTAAAGCACTAAAACAAATAGATAGTGAATGTGAGTGCAAAGATTTTGAAAATTAATATATCTAATAATTTATATTTATCTTATTTTATAAATAAGTTTTATTTAACCTATATATATTTATGAATAAATATATTTGTATATATAGTCAAAACAACATAACCTTTTTTTTCTTTTTGTTAAACATAACCCTAAATAATCAACTAGTATTTGGCATGTGAACACCACTAATTAAGGATCACCAAATTTAGGTAATTAGGTCACCTCTTAACATTTTATATCCCTTCAATTACTTAAAAGGAAAATTTAAAAAGTTTCTTTAGTTTTGTTCATGTCCAACGATCTATTAGCTAATCACATGTATATATTAGCCAAATAAGTTAAACTATTATATTTATAAAAGTAATAAAAGTATTTATTTATTGTATTAATAATAGTTATATATTGTACATAATATATACTTATTAGTTATTACCCAAAACTATTAAAATATATAACTTCGCAATAATAACAGTTTCATTTAATTAACCAATATTTTGAGAAATGGTGTGGTCCGTGTGGATGACTTTCAAAAATACTATTGTTTTGTAAACTTATATTAACATGTGGACAACTTGTATTACTTTAATAGTATAGTTAGATTAAATTAATATAGAAGTGTTCTCATTTGTTAGAAGGTAGTTGAAAAAGTAACACATTAAGTACTTATTATAAAGGGCAAATTTATAAAATTTGAGTTAATTATCAATTTAATTATGACATAACAAAATTGTCCTTTAATTTTGCTTGAATTTTTAGCGGTTATCAATTAATTTTTCTTGTTAAATTTAGTCGGGTAGTATTTTAATTTTACAGATTATTTATTAAATAAAAGTAAAAAAGAATAAATGTATTTAATTATGGCATTTATAAATGTAAAGACAACCACTGAAAATTCAAGCAAACATAAAGAATAAGTTTTGTTATTCTGTCTTTAATTATAAAATTATAGTTAATTATATAAATAATTCATGTGGTTAAGCTCATGTCATGTGGTTAAGCTCATGTCACACCTTTTAGATCTATGCTTCAAAAGTTGCAAATTTATGATTTGTGTTTTCAGTTATAACATATTTGGGTATAAAACTAAATCCTGTTAAGAATTTGTTAAGTTAGTTTAAAATGACTCAAATGGACTATTTTTTTAGTTTTCTATATAGAGACTATCATAAGAAACATTTATATATATTACTCAAAATATAATAGTTTATTTTTTTAAAATACATAAGCTATCCACCCTAACGCAAATTTAGAGCTCAAAAGTATCACATGTCTCAAACCACAATTTTTTTAACATTAAAATTCCACCTTTTACCTTACAACTTATGCTAGTGAGGTTTTGAACTCACAACCTAATATTTATGAGGAAGAACATCATACCACTAGTTCATGGGCGCGTGAAACCACATGGATCTTGGATAATTAACTCCAAATATTAGTGATGCTTTACGAATTTAATTTTATAAATTATATTCTTGTTAAGTTAAAGGACCTTGCAAAAATTATATAACTTGCAAAGGGTACACAAATCCACGTAGGAGGCTTTGTCGTGTATAAACAAATTATCCTTAACCGACCATTGTCGGATGTTACCCTCATGTTATCCCACGTTGGACAAATGTGGGGCGGCTGAATTTTATAATAATAAAAAAGTTAAGAAGAAGATGTGATAAGTAGAATATGCAAACTTATAGCTTTCACCTTGGATCAAAAAGTGTAGCTAGAGTTGATATAATAATAAACCCTTATAATATATTACCTCTATGTAACATGAGAAAGGTTGTCCTAGAGAGCATTATAGAGAGGTTTTTTGTGTGGCAAAGATGTTGGCTAGTTCATATGGTCAAGCAAAGCGACTGCATGATTCCAAC
This sequence comes from Bidens hawaiensis, assembly GCF_021521415.1. NCBI lineage: Eukaryota > Viridiplantae > Streptophyta > Magnoliopsida > Asterales > Asteraceae > Bidens > Bidens hawaiensis. Next base: position 66,267 of record NW_027497696.1, on the reverse strand, counting down.
AAGAACAAAAATGCAAGTGTAGCAAATAGGGTTGTTAACGAGGTTTTTTTCTCATCTAACGAAGATTGTAAATCTTGCGATTAAGTCAATCTCTTGACAAGAAAGGTGCCAACTTCATGCTTTTAAGCGAGGCCACCGCAACCAGTCATAGTGCAATGTTAATCTTAATGTTACAAAGCAATATAATATATAAACAATATAGTTTAGTGCCTAATTAGTGATTCCATGAACAAAAATTCAGGTTTTTGTTTCTTATTAACAACCGTAACCATGTGGTGATTATGGTGGTTATGACTTATCATAAAGGAGCTCACATTGCTCCCATGTGTATTTAAACTTTTTACCAAAAAAATAATCATTAATGATATTATAGTTTCAATTAAAATTTTAAAATCAAGCATTGTTTTTGTACCAAATTTGTTGGTATGAACTAATTGAAGCAGCATTAGCTAAAGCTGGTAACTGCCAATGACGGACGGTTATGAGAGTTAAACCTGCTAACTGTCATATCGTTCATGAAGGGTTGCGATGGTTTATTACACCGACTAAACCCTTATATAAAGGAAGCATTGGCCTACTTTTAGATATCGAGTTCATTTCGTATTCTGGTGTGATTTTTCAGATAAACTTTCATACTTATTTTTGAAAACTTATAATATCCGATGATTTTCAAGTACCACAAAAAACAGTTTTAATCTGAATTTGATTTTGCAATCCGAAAGTTATCCATGAAAACTCAAACAAAAACACAAAATCTAGATACTTATTTCAACAATTTACAGTGTCCTTTCTTTTACCTTCAACCACTAGTGAATACAAGAATTTTATTGTCTAGAGGTGGACAAAATACGCGGTCGTGTTAAAACTTAAAGCGAGTCAGGTCAAAATGGATCTTTTTAAAAAACAGGTGGGATAAAAAACAACAAGTTATGATAAGATAAACCTTCAATATTAGCTATAAATTGGATTATTAGTTGAAAAACACTATTATTATGATCATAGTTAATGTATATTAAAAGTGTTATTTAGCTTAAAAATTCAAGATAGAGTTTTGGTGAGTATTCAACATGTAAGGGATAAACTCATAAAAGTGAAAATTAAAAGTTTTTCCTTTTTGTCTGATTTTCATACATAGGGCCCATTTGAAGATAAAAACTCATAAAAGTCTCTTTCATCCCAAAGTCAAACTAAACACAGAAAAACATAAGAATCTGTTGGGTTACTTGAGTGTTCTTTCAAACCTTAAGGGGGGCCTATCCGCCTATCCCTCAAGGTGGAAAGCATCACTGCCTTCAACTTACCACCTTAATGTTACCTCACAAGTCACATCTCCCAAGTCCCAGCCTCCTCTCTTGCTCTTGATCAAATTAATGATCAAAATTTGGTGCTGATTCTCAAATCTGATTGAAAGGAGTTACAATTGTTATCAAAATGGACTAGATTAAGGTCAAATTATATAGTTATTTTGCCCGAGAAAACTATATGATCACCAATTTAACCTCTAACCTGCTATAATAATCACTAAAATAGTTTGTCCTTGCTATGTCTAGCTCTTGATCAAATGATCAAATTTCTTGTAAATTGCTTATTGTTACAAAAGTATCTTATGAGTAAAGTAAAAAATATACATTTTATTCATTAGAAAGTAATGTTTACATAGAAGGCAAACAAACAACGAGCTGTGTTGCTAAACCTTTTTTGGATAGCAAAATTAAGTCAATTAAAAAAAGTATTTATAGATCGTGGGGTCATTACAATACTATTCATGACCCGTTGAACGCGATTAAACAGCTCTACAACCTTAGGTGTTAGGAAACCAAAAGTATAAAATGTGAAGGGTATAAACACATGTTGATTGTCAAGACATGATTTCTCGTATTTGGTTACCTTGCATAAAGAAGGTTTTAGTGCAATCAGACTCACCGTAAAACACTAATACAGAAGATCACAACCGGGAAAACCTCTATCAGATCTGCACATAAGTGCTTCCCTCCTATCCTTCCAAATGCCAAAATGTCGGCTATTTTAAGAGTTAACTTTCGATCCAACGGGTCAGTCAAGAAATTTACAGGTGTTTCTATTCATACTTCATATTTAAATAATATAAAAGAAAACCTTTTTTCCATTAAACAAAAGACCTTTTTTGCAAAGGAATCCCACATATTTAAATGATGTCAAATAGAAATTTATCTTATCCACCTGTGTTTTACTCAGATCTTGTGTATGATGACTCAAAAATTTCCATAGATTCTAATTAACTAACATGGGTGATGGCTCCATCCATCTCTCTCTCTCTCTCTCTCTCTCTCTCTCTCTCTATATATATATATATATATATATATATATATATATATATATATATATATATATATATATATATATATATATATATATATATAAAACATATTATTATATATATTTTATCTCTGCCAACTTACTATAAATACTATGCATATTCATGCAGTCTCTACAATCACAATCTCCAAAACAAAAAAAGCAAATATTAACAATTAGCTCAAAAACCCTAATGGCAAATGCTATGAGATCAAAAGGGCTTCTAATAATATCCATAATCTTCTTCCTCTTGTGCATCACCTCCAATGCCAATGAGGCTATGCCTGATGACAATTCAAGCCAACTTTTGTTGCGCAAGCTAGGGCTCAAAGTGTCTGATCTTGAATACTATAAGAGAAGGTCTCTCGGTGCCAACCCAGATAGGGTTGCACCAGGAGGCCCAGATGGCCAGCATCATTTTGCGGCATCTCCGTTCGCTCACTAGCAGCATCATGATCGAATCGTGGTTTGATCTTTGTTTGAGGTTGATGGTTTCAAGTAATAATGATTAATTTCTTGCAAGGTTTATACTTTGTATATGTTACTGTTTTATTTTGTTTGGTTTTGATTTGCAAATGATTGCCTCTATTTTAAAGAGAGCGAGTTTATGTTTGATGTCACCAAACTGTTACAAGTTCTAAGGCTATCCTTTAGAAAATGGATGCTGTATTTGTTCGATTATGTCGTTAGCATATTATTATATGTTATCTCAATGAAACAATTACACGAAAATCGTCATATATGGTAAGTATACTTATGTTCGGCATATTATTCTATGCTATCTCAATGAAACAATTACACGAAAATCGTCATATGGTAAGTATAAGTTGCTTATGTTCGAGAAATTACACCGTTAGTCCCAACTTATACATAAGCGTAACATGTTCGATCCTCAAGTATTTCGATCCTCAAGTATGGAAAAATACACCAATGATCCCAACTTATACATGAACATAACGTGTATGTGAACAAATTGATTGAGGGTTAAGTATTTTGTTAATGTTTCTAAATGACCCATATCCTTTAGTTTAAAAACAGAATAACTTCAAATTCAAATCTTCTATAGTGCCTACCTGTTTTTTTAATGATAAATTCTCAAAATAGCCAATTTTGACCAAGTCTTTCCAAATATAGCCATGGTTTCGAAAAAATTTCCAAAATAGCCCTATTATTCTGTCGGATCCGATGTAAACAAGAATTGATCCGACGAATTAATGTAGTCTATCATAACTCGCCACATGTTAAGTTTTTTCGGTGGAACTGACGTGTTGGGCAAGTCTCCGACGGATGCGTGAAGGAGCCAACGGATTAATTTTCCATTGAATTTCTCCGAATTGAACTCAGGGGTTTGTCACTTTCTTGTGCGGAATTCTCAAAAACAAATGTGATTCATGGAAAACAAAAACTATGGTTGTTTTCTCCACAAAAAACTAAGCATATACACTATGGAATTGCTTGACTATGTGGAGAAAATAAGAAAGATGGAGATGGAGGTTGGTTATGAAGGTTTAGGGTTTGAGATGTATAAGATGAACTATCACGTCGAAAGTATTACGTCGAAAGACGAAACAAGTTTCGTTGGACGACAGGCTATTTTTGTCTTTTGTCGGAAGACCAAACATCATGACACGTGCGCGAGATTTTAGAGGCGTCATCTAATTTGTTGGGTTCAATCCTGTTTACCTTGGATCCGACGGAAAAAAATGACCTTTTTGGATTTTTTTTTTTTCAAAACCATAGCTAAAGTTGAAAAATGATGATAAAAATGGCTATTTTGAAAATTTTTTCTTTTCCAATTGGTTTTTTGCATTTTTGGGTGTTATTTTTAGAGTAAACTGCAGTTTTCGTCCATGTGGTTTGTCCGAATCTGTGATTTTAGTCCAATAGTTTTAAATTTGTGATTTTTATCCATGTGGTTCATTTCACTTGCAATTAAACCCGACCCCACTAACCCAGTTAAGTCTGGTCATTAAACCCATCAGCGTGCCCCTTACGTGAGGGGCAGTTTTGTCCTTTTTCTCCCTAAATAATCCCCAACCCTAGTTCACAAGCCAGTTCGCATGAGGGGCTGAGGTTTATTTGGAGAAACGAGGGCAAAATTGTCCCTCACGTGAGGGGCACGCTGATGGGTTTAACGACCAAACTTAGCGGGGTTAATGGGGTCGAATTTAATTGTAAGTGAAATGAAACCACAAGGACGAAAATCACAGATTTAAAACTATTAGACTAAAACTATATATTTTGACAAACTATAAGGACGAAAACCACATTTTACTCTTATTTTTATGACACTTTGGCTCCATTTTTTGTAATTGGTTTTCATATTTAGTGCTACGTTAGTTTGCTTATTGGTACCTATAAAAGAACTAATGCATGTCAACTATTTTCTTACTTGTGCCCGTTTAAAGATTATTATTAAAAATAATCATAGGTAGAGATTGACTTATTAAGTGTTAAGCTCAATTGCACAAACGCAATACAATGATCCAGTGATGTTGCAACTTGCAAAATCCAAACTGCCCTGCCCAACTTTAGCCCATTTTGTTTAAATCACGTGGATCCAAAGATCCGAATTCCGAATAATAGATCCAACTGGATCACTTGATATCCAAATTTTCCTTCGAAGATTTAGGGTTTTGTTGGATTATATTTATTTTATTAATGCTTAAGTGGTTTCTAGGAGAGAAAGAGATGGGAATGTTTTAGTTTCCAGGTAATCCATCATTTTAAAAAAACGACGGATGCTAATATCGTTGTAGGCTATGTCAGTGTGTGACTAGTGAGTTGGATAGTTCCTCTATGTTCCACTATTTCAAATGGAGGAACCACGCATACATGATCTATCATTTCAAATGGCGAGACCCTCAACGGGAAAAGTGTGTTCGGTGAAATGTGACTTGTACAATCGATCTAATCGTTACTTTAGTATGACCTCCGTTTGAAATGGCGTAACATGTGTGAATTGTCCAACTCAGCAGATAATCCCTGACATAGTCTACAACAATGGTAGGATCCGTCATTTCAATTGATAGATCACCTAAAAACCCAAAAACAAAAATGCATCTCCCTCCTTGAAACCATCATTTCATTTTCTCCTAGCTCAATGCTTCTTCAATGTCTCCTTTCATTTTATACTCCTTCAATGATCAGTGTGTTGATTTGATAACTGAGGCAAGCTACTAGTATGGAACTCTTTAAAAGCTTTGAGTTAGCTCAAACCTAACTTGATGCTTATTTAATAAACGAGCTTGAGTCTTATACTCAGGGATGAACCGAGAGCAGAAGGGTGATAAAGAATTATAAGAGCGTTCTCATCATATTCTCATTGTATGAGTGAGTTTTGTAAATTATATGGTGTGATTATGAATAGTTGTGAGTAGAGGAGAGATAAAATATTATATGAGAAAGTTAAATTTAGGGTTACACTGTTCATATCGTATAATATTTTAATATTTTTTAAAAGTGGTTGTAAGTGAAATAAAGAGAAAAAGATAATGATAAAGGTATAAAAAGTATTATTTAATTGAACAAGAGATATAAAATATAGTAATTTTTAGTGTAGTTATATGATATATACATATATATATATATATATAGGGTAACGATCCTAAGAGAACCATTGGCAAATTGAGAACTTTGAGAACCATTTTGGACCACTAAAAAAAACCTCTAAAAAATTAAAAAAATTATAAAACAAAAATTTTTAAAAGGTAAAAAAAAAACAAAATTCTTATATTTCATTTCAGTTTCATTAAAAAAAACCAAATTTTTTTTCTTTTTAATTCGTATTATACTTATACACATATGTATACTTTTATTTAATCTCTAGTTACATAATGTACACATATGTACATTATTATTTACCTTAAGTTATACATATGTGTATAGGAAAAAACATGTGTGTACATATTATACATATATGTATAATAAAAAAACCGATTTTTTTTCTTTTTAATTCGTATTATACCTATACACGTATGTATACTTTCATTTAATCTCTAGTTATGTAATGTACACATACGTACATTATTATTTACCTTAAATTATACATATGTGTATAGGAAAAAAACATATGTGTACATATATGTACATATTATACATATACATATATGTATAATTTAGCTAAACTGAGAATTTTTTTTAAAGTTTTTTTTTTTTAGAAACCGGGATGATAAATAAGAACTTTGGTTTTACTTTTTTTGTTTTTGTGTTTTTTTTTTTGTTTTATGATTTTTTTTTATTTTTGGGTTTTTTTGTAGTCCAAAATGATTCTCATAGTTCTTAGTTCCCAAAAAATTCTCACATGATTCTGATTCTATATATATATACATGAATATATGGTAGGGAATTGAATGAGAATGCTCTAATTATAAAAAAGTTAAGTTTTGGACTTTTATTGAAACACATGTGGTGATAAAACACAAGCGTTGTCGGTCCAGAGCGTTGAGGCGTTAATTTGACGCAAATTCGATTGGTTTTGGTTACATGTGTTGTGATACCAGAACTAAAACAAAAAATAAAACCAGAAAGTATATGAAAATGGAGGTGGGCCGATGGGTTGCCGTTGTTGGTAAAACTCAGGCGTTGACTATACCCGAGCGTTGTTGAACCCTAACGTTGAGGCATTGTGTTTACGCAAATTCGGTCGATTTCCATCACGTCATTATTGTACCAGAACTAAAACAAAAAAAAACAAAAAACAAATACAATTGGCATTTAGTTGGTTTCGTTATATTCGGCACAGTACTAGAACTAAAACAAAACACGGTGAGTCTACATGAATTCGGTCAGCTTCCATCACGTTCATTACGATACCAAAACTTTAAAAATTGATATTCGATCGGTCGGTTTTCATTAAAATACCGGAAGTAAAACGGAAAAAAATGCGTTGACTAATATGGTGCCACCCAATGGCCCAATGAGGGGCTTGGCAGCACCAAAGTCCTAAATTATATTATATAATAATAATGAACCTGTCTCGAGTCAGTTAAAGCCTACAAAACCACTCACTATCCTTAGCCATTCGAAACTACAGGTGCACACACCAGTTTAAATCCCAAAACCGGTTTAGGTTGAAACCGGTTCGAATTTGGTAAACAAAAGTAAAAGAACCGGTTTATGATCTGTTTCTGGTCGGGTTGAAACATGTTTCTTGACCAGATTACGATCGGTTTCGGTTTGGGTTTTGACCGGTTTTTGGCCGGTTTCAGTTCGGTTAACCGATTTTGATGGAGGAAATTACAATCTGATTCCAAAACAACAGCTTTAATCGGTTACACACTGGTTTCTACGTAATTGGTTTCAAGTACGTTTGGTTTCGATTCAGTTTTCGAGTCGATTTAATTAACCAATTCTTTTGCCCACCTCTATTCGAAACTAATTATTCCTCTAGCTGGTAAAGCCAGGAATCACAATCCAAAACAGCCTGTGAACAACAAACAAAGTTGCTCTCCATTTATATTCCACATCTTATCTCCTAATTACCAAAACTGACTCCCAATAAATACTTAAAGGACCATTTTGCAAAACACGAAAATAAAAAGATATTGCGTATCTTAGCGGTTATAAACCAAATCACATGTAAACATATCAAAAGTATATCAGACATGTGTTGTGGAGATGGCGATTGCAGACCCTTGGGGTTCTTACTTGGTCTACCTTTTGCTTTCCTTTGTCTTATACTGTCCGTTATCGGTGTTGTTGTCTGGATTGTCGGGTACGTCGTTAATTCTCTTTTAGTTACTCTTTTTCTTTTAATTGGCTCGATCCAACACGTCGAACGTTAAGTTTAAGTTTGACGTGTTAAGTTTAAGTTTGACGCGTTGGATCGGATCCCAGTACTTAAGTTAAACAATTGGGAACTATGAAAGTAACAAAATGGATTATATATTTATATGTTAGTTATAAAATATTTGGGCATATTTTTAATTAAAAGTAAGTTGCTCGAGACTTGAGATTGGCTTCGTGAAAAAGCTCGATCGAAGCCGAGCTTAAATGAGCCCGATCTCAAGCTTAAAATTAGGCTTATTTAATAATCTAGCCTGAGCCTGATCCCGAGCTTTACTTATAGAGTGTGCTAGCTCGCCAGCCTAAACAAGCCTATAATTTATATAATTATTATCATAATATAAATTATATATATATATATATATATAATATGTTATAAGGTTAGGGTTAAATAAGAAGTTTGATTTTTCTAAGAAGGCTAGGAATGATAGTATTTTAGTCTAACACCTTAATATCAAAACCTACCAAATTTAATCTCAAAAACCCAATTACATCTTCACTCATCTTCTACAACCACCACCACTCCACCGCCCACCGCCACCACAACCGTCACCCACCGCCACCACCTCGCCGTAAAAGTCCCAAAAAACACAATGGAAAACACTATGAAAAATACAATGTAAAAAACACAATGGAAAAAAACACTATGAAAAAAAAAACATAATGATAAAAACACAATAAAAAACACAATTGTATGACACAATGTAAAAAACACAATGAAAAATACTATTGTATAACACAATTTTGTAAAACACAATTTGTAAAAAACCCACTACTTTTTTTTTAATTATTATATAACAATATGGTACTCATATAAAAGATAAAAAGACACTCGTTATTATGGTGAATTTGTTTTTCAATAAAAACGTCGTAAAAAAAGTCATGGACTTTTTAAAATGATGGGGGAATTTAGCATGTGCCTAGCATGTGGAAAAAGAAAGTCAACAAATGTCTTATTCCTTTTATGTCATTCCCCTTATTTTCACACATTATTTCCACCTAAACTAATCTCAACCCTCCATCTTAAAATTCAATGGACAAGATTACTTCATATCCTTTCTACAAAAATTATATTTCCTATTATAACCTAACCCATATAAATAATTACAAGTGTGTATGTATTAGTAAAGTTAAACAATGTAGATTACTCCTCAAGCAATTAACAATCATTGATTAATCATTAACATGATTTACAACTAATGAGACTGATCAAAACACATCTTCTAGCCTTAACATACTTGACATTATACCCAACAAAAAGTCATCAAACTAAAAATATAGGTAACAATAGTGTTTTCACTTTTCAAATGGTTAGAACCCTAATCTTCAAATGATAAACAAGAAATCAATTAAGTACCTTCCTAGCCTTTAAAACCGACCAAAGTCATTCATCATTTGTTGTTGCGGATGAACCGGAGAACCTTCTTGTTGCTGATCTCTTTCCTGCTTTAATCTCTCCATAGTTTGCAAAGATTCAAAGTACTTGAACATACCATTACTTTGAATGTAATCCAACATAGAACCATTGTTAACAATATTATTATTATTTTTCTCATCAGTATTGTTATTATTATTCTCACCATTCCATGATCCTATCAAACGTTGTTGTGCACCTTTATTGTTGTACAAAACCATATCTTGCATAATCGGAACTTGACGAATATTACTATTATGCATATTGGCTAACTGATGTTGAGTTTTATAAAACTTGAGTTCTTCACAAACCCTTTGGAACTCGCCTAACGGCCCCAACACCGGATCAATCACCCGACAATTCGCTTCCCAGACGAGCGAATCCACCGCCTTTTTCGCGTCTTCAGTGGTTAACCCCTTAACCATTTTTGTCACATTACTAACCCCAAAAACCCTATGAACCGCTTGAAACTCTTGGGTTTTTTCAGCAGGAAAAAACGGTGCCAAGATACACTTTTGGGTGCACTTCTTTCTTTGGTGGCGGCACGATGCACATGCCGGAAGTCCACCACCGTTTGCGGTGGTTGTGGACGGCGGAGATGCGGTTTCAAGAACCCTAGTTGTGGAGTCAGAGGTTGAACTATTGTGGCTAGTCTCCATCTTATTATTATTATATTATTATTGTCCTGAGTAAATCAAGAAAGCAATGAAAGAATATTAATTGAATGATGATTTAATGTTTAAAACTAAAATCCAACATGTATGATTATTAATATGAAAAGGGTGTGTTTCTTGAATCTTGAATATAATAAAAATCTTGAAAAAGATAAGAAGATGCATACCAATAAATGCTGTGTTTGCGTGGTGGTGGTCGGTGACGGTGGTTTAGGGTTGCAGTTGAGTCTTGTTAATAGACAGTTTAGGGATTTTATTATCGTGTGCAGGTGGTTTACATGAACACGATAGAAGAAGGGTGTGAGTTGAATTTTATATCCAAAACAAATCACTTCACCCCCTTAGGTTTTAGAAATGGCAATCTTCAGTCGAAATATTTTTTTTTCTCTCTCGTGTTTGTCAGGATAAACGAAGGGGTAATGAGTAATGACCAAAATGTCGATTTGACTCATCCACGTCAAGAGGGTTTTTATTTGACCAACCTAATTTTGTTAAAATGTTCGGTCTAAAACTTGTTGACCTGTTGACTTTATAATCATTATATCGATGAGATTTATGGCAAACCAGAGTCTGCCACTTCTATATAGTAATCTTGTTGGAATACAAATAATCTTTTCAGAAGCCAAATTATAATCTCGTAGGAAGCCAAAGTATAATCTCATCGGATGTCGAAAAAGTTTTGTGAGACGCTAACATAATATCATTGAACCAATGGTTTTAGAAATGACAAAATTTGGTTGACTAAAAATCACGTCGAGTTAATGATTAAAAGTTAGCGACATGATTTGGCGTGGTTGTTTTAGAAAAGGTTGGTTCAATGAGAATTTTATTGATGTTGACCTGGTCAAACGGACATTTCGGTCATTATCTCATTCAAATTAAAACCAAACTTGTAGGGGGGTTTAAAGAAGACAAAATAGAATGAGTAAGGGTTGACGTGGATTATACAGGATGTTCGATATGGTATAGGCAACTAAATCCGGGGGTAGATGTTCTCTAAATTTTGCAATGATATGCGTGATATTAACGACCCTATCCCTATATGCCACGTGGCAATTTTATAAAATTGGGTGAATTCGATTTTATTGTGCATTAATTAATATACATATTTACTTTCAAAAAATTTAAAAGGATTTCCGGTTGAGAAACTTTTATAAAAGCTAAGAGCCCATCTTTTATAAAGTTATATTTAGAAGAAACCATGGAAATTATATGCGAGCTATGTGTCTGTGTTAGAATTTAGAACTTAAAAGTTTTCATGTGGTACATTTATTAAAAGAATATAATAAGTGTATCTAATGAGTGTAGAAGAAGACTGATCACGAACGATGATGTGATACAAACGAAATTTCCATGATTAACCTAAGATTTAGTTTAACATGCACAAAAACCATGTTCAACGAACTTATGTCAAACCATTCTTTGTATATAAATATTCAAATTCAGAACATTTACTCGACGGGTCTAGAAGTCAAAATTGATATAAGGACATCATGTGTCCGAGGTATAGCATTAGCCCGACAAAGAGGACAATTATCATGCGAAAAAAGCCACATATCAATACATGAAACATGAAAAACAAGTGCACATTCCGGCATTATTCTAGCCTCCTCATTTTCCTCAAACTCACCCAAACAAACCACACATGTCACTTCCTTAAATTCTTTCGAGTACTTATGAACGGCCAACAACATCGACGAACCACTTGAGCTCGTGTCACTAGTACCAACGGGGAGCGGTAATCTTGAGTTGTTGTCACGGGCAACCCGAATTCTTGGACTACGATTCATATTTGGCGGTCTAGCTGGCTCGGTCATGGTGTGGGGACCACTACGGAGACAATTAACGGTTAAGCAATGGATTAAAGCGACTAAAATCGCGCCAGAGACGACCCCGAGAACCCCGACTAAGAGTGGATCAACACTATGGTGATGTGAGTTGCCCATAGTTAGAGGGTAATTGTTTAGTGATTTGATTATTATTGAAATTGATTGAATATGTTAACATATATGTTTGGTGGACATAAGTTTCGGTTGACGTTGATGGCACGGTGTATTTGCAAGACTTTGATCGCAAATTTGGAGCCAAATTAACAAAGGGTTAAAAAAATGCGTTATTATATGTATAAAATATGTGATGTGCGAAATATTTTATAGGTTAGTTCATTCGCGGCGGTACGGCATCGATCAATGGATATATGTTGTACCAAACGTAGTAGGAACATGCATTATTTACGGTAAAATAAAATAATGTTTTCTAAGTGTTTTTTAAGTTATAATATCATTAATATACTATATTTCTTTGTATTTGAAAATGTATTTTTTTATAATTTCTTTTAAAAAGAAAAGTATTTCATATTGGTTTCTAACAAGTCAGAGTTGGCTTGATTTGTAAACGAGCTAATTTCAAACGAGTTTTTCGAGTGAGTTCTGAGTCACAAGGTATTTGAATAACTTAGACGTAGTATGGGACAATAATTAGTATCATGTGTTAAGCTAAAATTTGGATACATATTAAAATACTATATAAAAAAATTGGAAGGTGATGAGTTACAAATTCGGAAAAAAAAAACAACTATTTGAAGAGAATGAGTTGTTCACATATGATCTCATGGCAGGTGGTGTTGGGTTAACAATTTAAGGGGTAGACGGAGGCGGCGTTATGGTGGGTGGTTGACGTGGAGAGGGTAAACGCTTCCACGACCAGCCTAAGAGCATCCGCAATGGTAAACATTAACAAACCGTCACATCATGTGCACGTCATTTTCCAAACTTTTTCAAAAATCAGTATTTTCTTCCACAACAACAAACTTGTATAAACTTCGTTAAAAATATTAATTTGTAGACATATAGTGTATAGATATATGATGTGAGAGATTGAGAGTGATGTGATACGTTAGCCTACAACCTCTTGTTCGCCTATCATTTAAAGATGTAAACTTGCCACAAACTTGCTCTACAACGACAAGGTTTGTGGCTGACACAGTTTTCAAAACACAAACTTAATCACTTCACCCGCGTTACAGGTGTTAAGAGTGAAAGTTGTACCGTGCTGACTCTTGATGGGTTAAACACGAAGAACCAAAATATGATCCATTGATATATCCCGACACTCTACAATACTACTATGCGAATGCACCATCATTTACTCATGGGCCTACCACCACTCATTTTGCTCCATGTGCTTTTGTTCACGGAATAAAACATTGTTTCATTTTTATATATTTTTTTAATTATCTATTTTAAATTATTTTTATATTGTGTATGATTTTACTATATACATTTGTCTGTTTTTATACGCTCATGCCTATTGTGTATGTTATGTCATTTATTCATGATGGTTACAAAAAATTCAGTAATATTGGGATTAACCTTTCTTGCTAGACACAACAAAAAATGAAGAAAAATTTGTAAGACAAATTATTCAACATCATCTTGTTTGTTTTGTGCTTTCATGTCTATGGCTATCGATTCAGACACCAACACGTCCTTTTGTTCTAATAATTCAAAACTATGTTTAGAGAAGGACGAAAGTTCAACCAAGTCATAATGCATTTTGTGCCACACACACGCATGAATGGTATGTTAAGACTGGGTGCAGTGGAACCACGCTCCTTGCCGTATCACCAGGGCCGGCAAATGTGCTAAACACCATTACAATTTTAAAATTGAGGGCGCCAAAGGGCAAGGGTGGTATCTTGATGACTCGATGAAAGGCGTGAGAGCAAAAGAGAACCATTGGGGGTGAGGTGAGGTCTCCAACTCAAAAATCTATCCGTTGGCCATTTAAAACAAAACAATTAATTTTAAAAATCTATAAATAATAACCTTTTTACCTATTTTTTATTGGCATCTTTGATTTTCTATCTACATCTCCTACCTTTCTTCCCCTTTTAAATATATTTTGAAGCTCAAATACTCTACTCCAAAGATGAACCCATAAAACATGACCCAAACAACCTTTTTTTCTAAAACCTTCCTCAACACGACCCAAGCAACCCGTTGTACCATACCCAAAATCCCCAACACGACCCAAACATCTTTAATCCTAACTTCTTTCACCAAGACAACGGTTACCGCCCCCTTTGGAAGACACAACCCACATATGATCCAACAAATGCAGTCGAGCATGCCAAAAAAAAACACAAAAAAAAACAATCAGAAAGTGAGTCTGTAGAAAAAGTAATTGAAAGGCAAACGAGTGACGAGGAGTTGACATTGGCTCTTGCATGGGTCAACATTTCTGAGGATCCAAGGACGGGTAAGTTATTTAATTTTTTTTATTCTAAATAGGTGATAATCAAAAGAGTGATGTGTTTTGGTGTCGGATCGACCCGTGAAAATTTCACACAAGGATGGATCGAGGAGAATGTTGGAACCAAAAATCAGGGTGAGTGGATGACAACTCGACAAAATCTTGAACAATTTAACTCTCTCCAACCGGCTTTCAAATGATTGTTCAAAAACAAGCGATGCAAATGTCGTTGACATCTTAGTTGAGGCACACTCGTTAATATGGACAAACCTTGAAAAATTGTAAGGAAAAGCTCAAAGTGGCATCTCATCCTGTTGATGAGTCGATCGCATAAATGGTCGAAAGCGTCAACTTCCAATGATTATGTCTTGTCGCAACCCGATTCAGCTACACGTTCTCATATAAATCTTAATGATAAAGACCACGAGATGGATTCGTGAGGAACCAGTTCATCCAATCGAGAGAGACAAAAAGAAAGTATAAAAAACAAAGTCTTGTCTTCATCTTAATCCAATCCAAAGTTCAATAAATAAAGTTGAAAGTTTTGACTTAAAAATTTAAACGCCTGCTATCATTTAACACAGTGTACCCGTGAAATTTGAAAAAGAAAAAAGAAAACGCCGAAATTTAAGAACAAATATAGCGACAATTATAATTAGTATTCTCGTATCGTTATTTTCATCCCTTCTTATTTTCGGTTTCATTTGGTTATAACTTTCTTTTTATAGTAACTTTTAAGAGTTAATGGCCATTTTCGTCCCTGTGGTTAGCTACTTTCGCCACTTCAGTCCAAAATTTTTAATTTTGTCAATTTAGTCCTCATAGTTTTAAATTTTAGCCAATTACGTCCCATCCGTCTAACGGCATCCAGCTATGCCGTTAGTTTAAGGGTATTTTTGTCTTTCTCCTTTTAATTTTGAGTTAATGGTCATTTTAGTCCCTGTGGTTTGATATCTTTGCCAATTCAGTCCAAAGTTTGAAAATTTGTCAATTTAATGTTCAGTTTAATTCAGTTTTTTTTATTTTTTATGTTTTTTGTTTATAACCCTAAAGAGCATAATTCAAGCCCAAAACCATCGAGCAACCTCAAATACTGGTATGCATTTACTCTGTTGACAACAGTAATCATACCCCCCCCCCCTTATATTTAGTTTCTAGACATTTCCTAAAATCTTCTCCATGGTGGAATTCAATGGTAAAGTGGTCAAGGTAATTCCCTGAAATCGAATTATACACAAAAAACTAAAAATTGTTTTGTTGATTAATGTATAATAGTTGATTACGACCCAGATTTTCGTTATGATATGTTAATCTCTAAACCCTAAATACTATGCATTCATCAAAGTAACGATTTTTAGTTTTTTCCGTACAATTCGGTTTCACGGAATTGCTTTGACCACTTTACCATTGAATTCCACCATGGGGGAGAGTTTAGGAACCGTCTATAAACTAAATACGAGAGGAGGGGGTATGATTACTGCTGTCGACAGAGTAAATGCAGACTTGTTTTGGGCTTGGATAATGCTCTCTAGGGTTATAGAAAAAAACTGACTTAAATTGACAAAATTTCAAACTTTGGACTGAATTGGCAAAAGTATCAAACCACAGGGACGAAAATGACCAATAACTCAAAATAAAAAGGAGAAAGACAAAAATACCCTTAAACTAACGGCATAACTGGATGCCGTTAGACGGATAGGATGTAATTGGCTAATATTTAAAACTATGAGGACTAAATTGACAAAAATACAAATTTTGGACTGAAGTGGCGAAAGTAGCAAACCACAGGGACGAAAATGGCCATTAACTCTAACTTTTAATTTCATTTCAAGATTATGTTGTTTTTTTTTCAATTAAATTAGTATTTAAATAAACAATAATTAGCAAATCATCATGCACCTTCAAGATTCTTCCATAGAAATTTACCCAAAGATCACTTTCTTTTAACTTAAAAAAGGCTTGGTATATCGATACTAGATTGTTTATTTTGGCACTAGGTAAACTTATATGGCTCGTGTAAAGGTTATACGAGTCGTATAGGTCTAAAATTATGTCAGTTTGTGTCAGCGAGTGTCAGGTTCTTCGTTGTCTCGTATAATCCCTATATGAGTTGTATATGCTCCTTGGCTCGTATAGGCATTTTTGTTTACTTAAAAAAGCATACAAAATATAGGAAACAATAGCTGACATGGTTATTGGATAAAAACACATAATATAAATATACATATTTTGTTACATACAAATTAAACAGCACACACTTTGAAACACTCTTGTTGTTCGTGTGTTGTTTAATTAGTATGAAGCAAAATATGCACTTTTAAATGACGTGTTTTTTTTTTATAACCATGGCAGCTGTTATTTCCTATGTTTTGTATTTTTAAGTTAAAAAAAACCACCTATACGAGTCATACAAGAGTTATACGAGCCAGGGTTGGTGTTTGAATATAAAAAGTTATTTTAATTCATTAAAGTAAAACCCAATAGAAAACGGTTACTTCATTTCATTTCATTTCATTTCACCCCACACGATCTACCTTCTCTCACTTAACCCAACGGTCATATCATTAATCATTAACCATACAAAACCAAACCAAAAAACACACGTTTCAGTTCCACACTTCCACTTCCACTCTCCACCCAGTCTCCACACATTCTCCTCCTCTTCCTCTTCATATCCGCCGCCACGTCATCCAGTCTCACCACCCACCAACACCAACAGCAACAACAACCGGCTTCACTAAACCTCTGGTGCGTGGCCAAGAACAACGCGGAGGACTCGGCTCTTCAATCCGCCATAGACTGGGCGTGTGGGACCGGTGGGGCCGACTGCACGCCGATCCAGCAAGGTGGGCCATGCTACGATGGGAGTGATATTAGGAAAACGGCGTCGTATGTGTTTAATGATTATTGTACCAAGAATGGGATGACGGAGGATACTTGTAACTTTGCTAATACTGCTGCGCTTACGTCACTTGATCCCAGTAATGGTTTTTTTTTTTCTTTTTTTACTTAGTTTTTTGTTTGAGATGTTAACAATGTTGTAATAGTAGCTGTGCGCCGGGCAGTGTTGTAAAAATCGCTAGTCGTGCGTGAGGTGGGTAGCGATTAATAGGGATTAATCCAGATTAATCGGGATTAATCGGATAGGACTTTTGTGTATAACTTTAGCTTTTATATATACATGCACACATTTTTATATGTAATTTTTAGTTTTATACAAAGACAAACACATTTTGGCCGGAAATTGGATGGAAACTCGCCGGAATTATTTTTGATGAAATCTCGTCGGAAGATGCCGATTTTGGCCAGAATCTCATCAGAAAAAGCCAATTAAGTCCGATTAATCCTAATTTTGACCGCATTTGACCATTGACCGATTAATTGGCCGATTAGCCCAAAATTAACCAGTGAAGTGGGGACTAGCGATTAATCGGCACTTAGTTGAGATTTTTGCAACATTGGCACTAGGGACCGGCAATTAATCGGATTAATCGGATTGGAATTTATATGTAACTTTTCAAATATAAATATATATTCCAAATTTTATGTATAAAATTCTCAGTTTTGACCAATTTTGGACAAATGGGGATTAATCGGCTACAAGTCGGTGGGGTGGCAACTAGTGATTATTCGGGGATTATTCAGCGCCAGGCCAATATTGTTACAACACTGGATGTTAGTTGTGTTGAGGTTGAGTTTAATTGAAGTGTGTTAGGGTTTTTAGGTCATGGTGGTTGCAAGTTTCCATCAAGGTAAGTGTTTTTTGTTGGTATTTTTGTTACTATTTTTGGGCATTAGGTGGTAAATTGGATTGATATATTTTTTAGAAATGTGATTTGAACCTTGAATAACAATTAGGTGTAATTTAGGGGGTGTTTGGGATTGCTTATTTTCACCAACTTATAACTTATTAAATTTTTTAAAAGTAATAAGGTGTTTGGAACTTTGGATTACTTTTGATGTGAGAGAGAAGAATAGTTAATAACTTACACTTTTGTAACTTATTAACTTATTGAAAAGTTATAAAAGGGTAAATTAAGGAATCCCAAACACCCCTTTAGATTTTATAGAATGGTTAACTTATTATTATTTTGAAGTACTATTTTTAGAGAAGTAATTTAAAATATGAAACATTGGGTGTTTTTAAGGTTTCGGGTTTACATATTAGAGGGGTGGGCTTTTCGGATTTTGAAGTTTTAAATCTAGACCCGAAACATAACTCAAATCTCTCACAGGTTTTTCAGATTTGTGTTTTTTCGGGATAGGTTAATCAGGTTTCGAGTATTTAAGTAAATAACAAACAAACTTTTACTTATAGTTATATATCATAATCAATTGAATAGAATGTACCATAACCAACTAAACCATACTCAATTTAACAGTTAAGTCAATCAGAATATACCATAATCAAACTCAAACTTGATTGAATATGCTAATCGATCAAATTATACCATAATAGAACTTGTTATTGAATCAGCCTTAACTAGGGGGTGTAAACAAGCCTAAGCTCAACTAGGCTCTAGTTCGGTTCGTTTACGAGTGCTCAAGCTCGGGCTCGGTTCGTTTATTAGTTAGGAATTAATTTACATACATTTTTTTTTATTTTTATATTTGAAGAAAAACCTTAAACGAGCTTGTTGAGTTCCTGGCTCGAGCTCTTAATGAAGTCCAAAAGAGGCCAAACTTAAAAATACACAAGGCATGTTATGGCTGTCGAGCCTAAACGAGCTTTCCATACAAAGATCGAGCTAGGGCTAGATAACTAAACGAGCTTTATTTGAGGCTCGGGCTCGGCTCAAGCTTGAAAAAACCCGGCTTGTTTTGAACTTTTTACTTTTATCGATCTGAGCTCGAGTTGCTTGTGAACAGCTGAGCTCGTTTGCACCCCTAGCCTCAGCATCTTAATTGATTAAACAAAATATACCATAATCGAACTCGATTGAACCTACTAATAATATTATTTATTTATAACAAAAAATTTATTTGGATTTTTCGAGTTGACCTGAAACCCATAAATCAAACCCAAGAACCAATCCGAATGACTTTGGTTCGGGTTCAGATTAGCCTTTTCTTGGGTTCAGATTTTTCTATTCGGGTTTGGATTTTCTCGGGTTGGGTTTCGGTTAAAAGTGGCAACTCTATTGGGTATATCTATGGTCCTTGAATACATAATCAATTTTAAGTTGGAAAACTCAAGATTGTGATTTTTTTTATTATTTTAATAAAATTAGCATTATTGAACATAAATTTTAATCAAAAAACTCTATTGGGTATATATATCTATGGTCATTGAATACATAATCAATTTTAAGTAGGAAAATTCAGGATTCTGATTATTTTGTATTATTTTTATTAAAATAAGCGTTTAATGAACATAAATTTTAATCTACTAGTTATAGTTGATATCAATAAATTCATAATTTGCCTTATTTGCTAAATTTGCCATTGATTTTATTATAAAGTTATTAAAAGTTAAGGTACATACATTGAAATTGTGTTGAATATTGCAGTATCAGCAACAGGAGGAGGAACTTCAACTGCGGATCTTACGAGTGAAGGAGTTACTGTTGTTGCATATGGTGGTATGTTGACATGGTGTATGTTTTTGTTTATGTTTTTTTGGTTACATTTTGTTTAGATGACATATTATTTCTTTAATTTTCCCACTGGTGGAGTCAAAAATAGTTAATTTGACAAAACCAAAGATTGTGTTATGAGGAATATTTTTGTCTGGTCTTTTTGTTTTGCTAATTCACACTTTAGCATACATAATATTAGATGGAAATTTGGATGCAAAACAGCCAAACGGGTCGCGTTGGGCAGGTCAAAACAGGTTGTTTGTTTGTTAGCACGGAGTTTAGACAAATTAGCCCTATGTTCATGGCCATACCAGAAATTTCAATGAGTAATTTTCTAACGAACTAGCATGTATACTCGATATTAAGTAATGAGTAATCTGGTAATAGAGAGAGAGAGAGAGGTATGGGTACACGGTTTTATAATCAGGTGTAAGATTGAGATTACCAATACTCTATCTCATACTTGCTCATTAAGGAGGAAGGACTATTTTACACAATCCGAGAAGAGATGAGGAACTAGATTGACACCAAAGAAAAAATCATAACCTATTTTCGAATAATAACTTTGTGAAATAATAATAATAAACATGAAATGAATAATATGTAAACAATATTTAATTAGCGAGTGCTTTTTTCTTAACGTATAACAAAATTTTAGTAATATGAGGCAGCCAAAAGCTAAACCCAACCATCCAACACCACCAAATAAAAATTGTACACAATTAAACATAAAATTTACAAACAAAATAAGGTCAAAAGACCGCTAATCCTCCCAAACAACGATCCTAGACCGATTTCAAACCCAAAGATACCCAAGGACCTTGACATCTTCCACCACTTGCACGAATGAAACCGACTTATGTTCAAACACGAACCCCTTCAGAGTCTTCCATAAAACCCACAACATAGAAGAATTAACTAGGAGTGTAGATATTTATATTTTAGTTTTATAAACAATCAATTAGTATTACATATAATAACTTACGAGTTTCTCGTTAATCAATAAGCATTCCTCTACGAGGAGGTTCTCGACTTGTCGTGTCAACCTTCAAAGCAAGTCAACGTCTCTCTTATGATGGTTGAGCAGACCTTTTTTTCATAGTTTACATCTTTTTAATTAAATACTTCAAACCAATACATTGTTTGGCCGATTTTTTTGTGTTCATTCAGGTACAATGCAAACCAAAGCTACAATAGGTTACAACTTGTGGATGTCAAAAGACTCAATTCATGTACTTTTAAATCGCACTTTCAATTATAATGCAATTACAAACCATCACAACTCACAAGATGATCTAGTAGTAAGACACCTGAATGATATCCCAAAAAAAGCCCGGGTTGAAACCTTCCCTAGTTGGATCAAGGACGGACCTGTAGGTTTAGCTGGGGTCGCCTCCGCTACCCCTCAACTTTACGTCGGTAGTGCAATTTTTTTCATTTTGTCGGTTTTTATATTTTGCTACCCCTGAAAAAGTATAATGTTACCCCTATTTGTTTAAAGTCCAACCAAATTAAAAGTTCAAACCAATTTAAGCTCAACCAAAGTTTAAAGCCCAAATAAATTAAAACACAATAATCCATTAACCGTATTTGTTTTATGAACGAAACAAAAATAGAATCACGATAATAAATAAATTTAAACACATGGAGTGCAAATTTCTCATGTACGGTTTTTAAAAGCTTGAAATCAAGCCATTACAACCTCTTCTTTTACTTTATCAAACGTTTCTTTTTCGACCATAAAAAGTAGAGCATTGTTCATACTCATAACCCATTCGATTGGGCAAATCCTATTAAGAAGGTAGGTTCAGTCCAAGAGGCTACTTTGAAATGAAACCCGGACTCGCTAGCTTCATTTTAGAAAAACCCATTTCAACAGTTGCGATTGCAACAGGAAACCAACGCTAGCATCAATGTTTGATAATCCAAAGGAAAAGTTGTATGCTTTCCGGTTTACCGAACATTGAAGTTAGCGTTGGTTTTACCGGTTGCAACCACAACCGTTGAAAGACATTTTTCTAAAATGAAGCTTATCAAGACGGATTTGCACGATCAAACGGGTGATGAGTATTTGAACAATACTCTAATTTGTGCGGTCGAAAGAGAAACGTTTGATAAAGTAAAAAGAAGATGTTGTAATGGCTTGATTTCAAGATTTCAAAAAACCAAATAGGAGAAATTTGCAACCCATGTGTTTAAATTTATTTATTATCATGTTTCTATTTTTGTTTCGTTTACATTTATAAAAAATGGTTAAAAAATTTGATTTACCCCTGAAATTTTGTTCTAGATCCGTCGTTGAGTTGGATGCACATCGCCGCTCAAAAGAATTAACAATGTAGTTACAAATGATTATAGATCATTTTAATATGGAAAAAGAGTTATATTAGTTCATTATTTAAAGAACTAAGTGGGTGGGTTGGATGATCAAAACTTGACCCTTCGAACCTTTCAACAAGTACAAAGCCATACCAAACGTAGGTTACATCATATTCCTTGAGGATGTTCAACTTGTAAGTTGTTCCAGCTGAGTAGACCTTCACTTACAGCCGTACATGCTTTAGTCTAGGATTGGAGAACTTGGATTTAATTTATTCCATAGGATTCCATTGACACTGCTTTGATGTTCTACAGGTCCAACGTTGTCATGCAACACACACTTATGTCACTAACTTTTGTTTTTTTCTCTAGTTTTAATCACTGGCTTACCTTACGCATGCGCGGTATGACACAAATGTATGCTATAAATAGGTATGAGATGAGATCACTTAGCAAATATATCCAAAATGGATAGATGCCAGCTTTGGTTATGTGTTATCTTACTTCTGTTTTCTAACATAAATGCACGGCCTCTGGTCGAGTCATTTGAACGTACGAACAGCTTGACTGCACCTTTCAAAGCCATGTTCGAGCAGAAGGTGGCATTGTGTGCATATTATACATATAATCCGAGTTAAGGGTAGTTTACGGTTTAATCAAGGGATTCAAGTTTAGGATACTATAAAGCGTTTATAAAATGATAAGTATGCTACCTTTTATTGAGAAAATATTGAGTGTATGTATTAAAAGGCCGGTAATACTCACATCTAAAAACAAGTATTTATGGCCGCTCTATATGTAATTAAACCAGTCGGAAGACGTTTTGGCTTATATTCCTACTAATGTAAGAATCTGTTGATCTATTCAATGCTTTAATTATAACTTACTTTTTTTCATATTTTGTGCCGGTTTTACTATGAGAGTTCTAATATTTGTTTTCTATATTAATTGCTGGCTATTATCAATTGGAAATGATGTTTGTTAGTTGAGATTGTTCGGCTTCACTCATTTTTATCTTATTTCTTTATTTTAGATCTTAAATATCATGTCAATTGATATTTCATAGATCTGAGTTTGTTGGTATCAAGCTTGCGCTTGATTCAGAAATAAACGTACCTACAAATTGCTTGATAAAAATTTGACTCATATTCAGTCTAGTAAAAAGTACGTAACGGTTGTAACTTTTGTGTTTCATCTTGTCTATGCAAGCTAATATCGTGTTCGTGTAGATTTTCTTCAATTTCCTTTTCATAAATTACAAGATTGAAATTTTATGTTATGATCTGTAGAGTCATGTATCTATGTTTATTTAACTAGCCTCCCTTTATTTAACAAATATTAATACAATTTTTTTATTTTAAGGAATTTTTAAGTTCATAAAGTTCTGGTTGTCTTGGAATCTTGATCAATTAACATGAAAGCCACCATAGGAAAAGAAAACGGTTTGGATAAGTTAGATGTCATCAGTTTCCCTTCTTTTTCATCAAATTTTTAGTTCGTTTTCTGGTGGTGCACTTTCTTTTTTGTCAGTATTAATTAATTATATCTAAACAATAATGCATTTAATATATTAACGGCCAAACTTTACATTCAGAAACTGGTTAACACAACATAATCTAGCAAGAGTGAAACAACAAAACTCTTTAAATTTAAGGAGTGCAATGGTCTAACAAACAAGGAAGTCGTCGTTCAAAAAAAGAGAAAGAAAAAGAAAACTATAATAGCTTGAAGATATAACTCATTTATACATAACTAGTTATTATCCCACGTATTAATGGGGATGTTTTACATTTTTCGTTTATAATATTGTGAATATATTTTTTTTTAATTTTAGTTTTATTTGCTGTGAGAAAGTTAATAATATACTTTAACCTATTTTGATCGATTTATGTTAAGTTATTTTCATTTTTGGATGAAACATTGAATGAATCATCTACTTAATTTATATATATGTGTGTGTGTGTGTGTGTGTGTGTATGTGTGTTTATTTTTATTTATTATAATTTGGATATTATATTGTGAAACGTTTCATTTAAGTTAAACTTACAAGAAGCAAGAATCACTAACGTAGCTAAATTCATACTGAGAAATTTATTTAGGGTTTTATGATGAATGGTTTTACAAATAAATGAAATGTTGTAACCCGTTTAAAGGTTATCCGGGTTTGATGTGGCCCATAACCCGCTTATTTTTTTTACTATAAAAGTGTTGCCTGATTATAAATAAAATCCTTTTTATAAAAAAATCAAATATTAATTTTTAATATATGCAAATCCTGTTTTATAGGATTTTGCATATCAAATCTTTGATGAGATAAAATTTTCGTATAATGGGATGTCATAACCCGTTTAAGGCTATCTGGGTTTAGTGAGACCCATACATGTGAATTCGAGTAAAATGCATGAGAGACCTCAATTTTACAAATGAAACAGTTTGATGGCTTGAGAGGATGGGGAGCGACCATAGACAAATTATTAATTATAATGATTATATTTGATATTTTGAAGCAACTAGTTTTATGAACTCGCGTGTTGCGGCGGAGTCAAACATTGAAAAAGTAAAGTCAAAATGTTCTAGCCAACTTGCACATAATAAAAAGAGCTTTTAGAACCCATGTGTTTTGACGAGATCGTTAAACTAAACAGTTGCAACATGCCAATACTAGCCATAAAGAGAAAGAAAATTAGAGGTGGTTGTACAAATAAATTAATCTTGTGTACAATCACTTAAAGCTAGGGAAAGAAAATAAAGCATATTAAAGTCAAAGGGAAGGAAACAAAAACCTATTAAAGTGTAGGGAAAGATATTAAAAATTAGAAGATGCATAAATGTTTAAACCTAATATACAGCCATGTAAAGCACTAAAACAAATAGATAGTGAATGTGAGTGCAAAGATTTTGAAAATTAATATATCTAATAATTTATATTTATCTTATTTTATAAATAAGTTTTATTTAACCTATATATATTTATGAATAAATATATTTGTATATATAGTCAAAACAACATAACCTTTTTTTTCTTTTTGTTAAACATAACCCTAAATAATCAACTAGTATTTGGCATGTGAACACCACTAATTAAGGATCACCAAATTTAGGTAATTAGGTCACCTCTTAACATTTTATATCCCTTCAATTACTTAAAAGGAAAATTTAAAAAGTTTCTTTAGTTTTGTTCATGTCCAACGATCTATTAGCTAATCACATGTATATATTAGCCAAATAAGTTAAACTATTATATTTATAAAAGTAATAAAAGTATTTGTTTATTGTATTAATAATAGTTATATATTGTACATAATATATACTTATTAGTTATTACCCAAAACTATTAAAATATATAACTTCGCAATAATAACAGTTCCATTTAATTAACCAATATTTTGAGAAATGGTGTGGTCCGTGTGGATGACTTTCAAAAATACTATTGTTTTGTAAACTTATATTAACATGTGGACAATTTATATTACTTTAATAGTATAGTTAGATTAAATTAATATAGAAGCGTTCTCATTTGTTTGAAGGTAGTTGAAAAAGTAACACATTAAGTACTTATTATAAAGGGCAAATTTATAAAATTTGAATTAATTATCAATTTAATTATGACATAACAAAATTGTCCTTTAATTTTGCTTGAATTTTTAGCGGTTATCAATTAATTTTTCTTGTTAAATTTAGTCGGGTAGTATTTTAATTTTACAGATTATTTATTAAATAAAAGTAAAAAAGAATAAATGTATTTAATTATGGCATTTATAAATGTAAAGACAACCACTGAAAATTCAAGCAAACATAAAGAATAAGTTTTGTTATTCTGTCTTTAATTATAAAATTATAGTTAATTATATAAATAATTCGTGTGGTTAAGCTCATGTCACACCTTTTAGATCTATGCTTCAAAAGTTGCAAATTTATGATTTGTGTTTTCAGTTTTATAACATATTTGGGTATAAAACTAAATCCTGTTAAGAATTTGTTAAGTTAGTTTAAAATGACTCAAATGGACTATTTTTTTAGTTTTCTATAAAAGACTATCATAAGAAACATTAATATATATTACTCAAAATATAATAGTTTATTTTTTTAAAATACATAAGCTATCCACCCTAACGCAAATTTAGAGCTCAAAAGTATCACATGTCTCAAACCACAATTTTTTTAACATTAAAATTCCACCTTTTACCTTACAACTTATACTAGTGAGGTTTTGAACTCACAACCTAATATTTATGAGGAAGAACATCATACCACTAGTTCATGGGCGCGTGAAACCACATGGATCTTGGATAATTAACTCCAAATATTAGTGATGCTTTACGAATTTAATTTTATAAATTATATTCTTGTTAAGTTAAAGGACCTTGCAAAAATTATATAACTTGCAAAGGGTACACAAATCCACGTAGGAGGCTTTGTCGTGTATAAACAAATTATCCTTAACATGTTCAACCGACCATTGTCGGATGTTACCCTCGTGTTATCCCACGTTGGACAAATGTGGGGCGGCTGAATTTTATAATAATAAAAAAATTAATAAGAAGATGTGATAAGTAGAATATGCAAACTTATAGCTTTCACCTTGGATCAAAAAGTGTAGCTAGAGTTGATATAATAATAAACCCTTATAATATATTACCTCTACGTAACATGAGAAAGGTTGTCCTAGAGAGCATTATAGAGAGGTTTTTTGTGTGGCAAAGATGTTGGCTAGTTCATATGGTCAAGCAAAGCGACTGCATGATTCCAACAAGAACAAAAATGCAAGTGTAGCAAATAGGGTTGTTAACGAGGTTTTTTTCTCATCTAACGAAGATTGTAAATCTTGCGATTAAGTCAATCTCTTGACAAGAAAGGTGCCAACTTCATGCTTTTAAGCGAGGCCACCGCAACCAGTCATAGTGCAATGTTAATCTTAATGTTACAAAGCAATATAATATATAAACAATATAGTTTAGTGCCTAATTAGTGATTCCATGAACAAAAATTCAGGTTTTTGTTTCTTATTAACAACCGTAACCATGTGGTGATTATGGTGGTTATGACTTATCATAAAGGAGCTCACATTGCTCCCATGTGTATTTAAACTTTTTACCAAAAAAATAATCATTAATGATATTATAGTTTCAATTAAAATTTTAAAATCAAGCATTGTTTTTGTACCAAATTTGTTGGTATGAACTAATTGAAGCAGCATTAGCTAAAGCTGATAACTGCCAATGACGGACGGTTATGAGAGTTAAACCTGCTAACTGTCATATCGTTCATGAAGGGTTGCGATGGTTTATTACACCGACTAAACCCTTATATAAAGGAAGCATTGGACTACTTTTAGATATCGAGTTCATTTCGTATTCTGGTGTGATTTTTCACATAAACTTTCATACTTATTTTTGAAAACTTATCATATCCGATGATTTTCAAGTACCACAAAAAACAGTTTTAATCTGAATTTGATTTTGCAATCCGAAAGTTATCCATGAAAACTCAAACAAAAACACAAAATCTAGATACTTATTTCAACAATTTAGAGTGTCCTTTCTTTTACCTTCAACCACTGGTGAATACAAGAATTTTATTGTCTAGAGGTGGACAAAATACGCGGTCGTGTTAAAACTTAAAGCGAGTCAGGTCAAAATGGATCTTTTAAAAAAACAGGTGGGATAAAAAACAACAAGTTATGATAAGATAAACCTTCAATATTAGCTATAAATTGGATTATTAGTTGAAAAACACTATTATTATGATCATAGTTAATGTATATTAAAAGTGTTATTTAGCTTAAAAATTCAAGATAGAGTTTTGGTGAGTATTCAACATGTAAGGGATAAACTCATAAAAGTGAAAATTAAAAGTTTTTCCTTTTTGTCTGATTTTCATACATAGGGCCCATTTGAAGATAAAAACTCATAAAAGTCTCTTTCATCCCAAAGTCAAACTAAACACAGAAAAACATAAGAATCTGTTGGGTTACTTGAGTGTTCTTTCAAACCTTAAGGGGGGCCTATCCGCCTATCCCTCAAGGTGGAAAGCATCACTGCCTTCAACTTACCACCTTAATGTTACCTCACAAGTCACATCTCCCAAGTCCCAGCCTCCTCTCTTGCTCTTGATCAAATTAATGATCAAAATTTGGTGCTGATTCTCAAATCTGATTGAAAGAAGTTACAATTGTTATCAAAATGGACTAGATTAAGGTCAAATTATATAGTTATTTTGCCCGAGAAAACTATATGATCACCAATTTAACCTCTAACCTGCTATAATAATCACTAAAATAGTTTGTCCTTGCTATGTCTAGCTCTTGATCAAATGATCAAATTTCTTGTAAATTGCTTATTGTTACAAAAGTATCTTATGAGTAAAGTAAAAAATATACATTTTATTCATTAGAAAGTAATGTTTACATAGAAGGCAAACAAACAACGAGCTGTGTTGCTAAACCTTTTTTGGATAGCAAAATTAAGTCAATTAAAAAAAGCATTTATAGATCGTGGGGTCATTACAATACTATTCATGACCCGTTGAACGCGATTAAACAGCTCTACAACCTTAGGTGTTAGGAAACCAAAAGTATAAAATGTGAAGGGTATAAACACATGTTGATTGTCAAGACATTATTTCTCGTATTTGGTTACCTTGCATAAAGAAGGTTTTAGTGCAATCAGACTCACCGTGAAAACACTAATACAGAAGATCACAACCGGGAAAACCTCTATCAGATCTGCACATAAGTGCTTCCCTCCTATCCTTCCAAATGCCAAAATGTCAGCTATTTTAAGAGTTAACTTTCGATCCAACGGGTCAGTCAAGAAATTTACAGGTGTTTCTATTCATACTTCATATTTAAATAATATAAAAGAAAACCTTTTTTCCATTAAACAAAAGACCTTTTTTGCAAAGGAATCCCACATATTTAAATGATGTCAAATAGAAATTTATCTTATCCACCTGTGTTTTACTCAGATCTTGTGTATGATGACTCAAAAATTTCCATAGATTCTAATTAACTAACATGGGTGATGGCTCCATCCATCTCTCTCTCTCTCTCTCTCTCTCTCTCTCTCTCTATATATATATATATATATATATATATATATATATATATAAAACATATTATTATATATATTTTATCTCTGCCAACTTACTATAAATACTATGCATATTCATGCAGTCTCTACAATCACAATCTCCAAAACAAAAAAAGCAAATATTAACAATTAGCTCAAAAACCCTAATGGCAAATGCTATGAGATCAAAAGGGCTACTAATAATATCCATAATCTTCTTCCTCTTGTGCATCACCTCCAATGCCAATGAGGCTATGCCTGATGACAATTCAAGCCAACTTTTGTTGCGCAAGCTAGGGCTCAAAGTGTCTGATCTTGAATACTATAAGAGAAGGTCTCTCGGTGCCAACCCAGATAGGGTTGCACCAGGAGGCCCAGATGGCCAGCATCATTTTGCGGCATCTCCGTTCGCTCACTAGCAGCATCATGATCGAATCGTGGTTTGATCTTTGTTTGAGGTTGATGGTTTCAAGTAATAATGATTAATTTCTTGCAAGGTTTATACTTTGTATATGTTACTGTTTTATTTTGTTTGGTTTTGATTTGCAAATGATTGCCTCTATTTTAAAGAGAGGGAGTTTATGTTTGATGTCACCAAACTGTTACAAGTTCTAAGGCTATCCTTTAGAAAATGGATGCTGTATTTGTTCGATTATGTCGTTAGCATATTATTATATGTTATCTCAATGAAACAATTACACGAAAATCGTCATATATGGTAAGTATACTTATGTTCGGCATATTATTCTATGCTATCTCAATGAAACAATTACACGAAAATCGTCATATGGTAAGTATAAGTTGCTTATGTTCGAGAAATTACACCGTTAGTCCCAACTTATACATAAGCGTAACATGTTCGATCCTCAAGTATTTCGATCCTCAAGTATGGAAAAATACACCAATGATCCCAACTTATACATGAACATAACGTGTATGTGAACAAATTGATTGAGGGTTAAGTATTTTGTTAATGTTTCTAAATGACCCATATCCTTTAGTTTAAAAACAGAATAACTTCAAATTCAAATCTTCTATAGTGCCTACCTGTTTTTTTAATGATAAATTCTCAAAATAGCCAATTTTGACCAAGTCTTTCCAAATATAGCCATGGTTTCGAAAAAATTTCCAAAATAGCCCTATTATTCTGTCGGATCCGATGTAAACAAGAATTGATCCGACGAATTAATGTAGTCTATCATAACTCGCCACATGTTAAGTTTTTTCGGTGGAACTGACGTGTTGGGCAAGTCTCCGACGGATGCGTGAAGGAGCCAACGGATTAATTTTCCATTGAATTTCTCCGAATTGAACTCAAGGGTTTGTCACTTTCTTGTGCGGAATTCTCAAAAACAAATGTGATTCATGGAAAACAAAAACTATGGTTGTTTTCTCCTCAAAAAACTAAGCATATACACTATGGAATTGCTTGACTATGTGGAGAAAATAAGAAAGATGGAGATGGAGGTTGGTTATGAAGGTTTAGGGTTTGAGATGTATAAGATGAACTATCACGTCGAAAGTATTACGTCGAAAGACGAAACAAGTTTCGTTGGACGACAGGCTATTTTTGTCTTTTGTCGGAAGACCAAACATCATGACACGTGCGCGAGATTTTAGAGGCGTCATCTAATTTGTTGGGTTCAATCCTGTTTACCTTGGATCCGACGGAAAAAAATGACCATTTTGGATTTTTTTTTTTCAAAACCATAGCTAAAGTTGAAAAATGATGATAAAAATGGCTATTTTGAAAATTTTTTCTTTTCCAATTGGTTTTTTGCATTTTTGGGTGTTATATTTAGAGTAAACTGCAGTTTTCGTCCATGTGGTTTGTCCGAATCTGTGATTTTAGTCCAACAGTTTTAAATTTGTGATTTTTGTCCATGTGGTTCATTTCACTTGCAATTAAACCCGACCCCACTAACCCACTTAAGTCTGGTCATTAAACCCATCAGCGTGCCCCTTACGTGAGGGGCAGTTTTGTCCTTTTTCTCCCTAAATAATCCCCAACCCTAGTTCACAAGCCAGTTCGCATGAGGGGCTGAGGTTTATTTGGAGAAACGAGGGCAAAATTGTCCCTCACGTGAGGGGCACGCTGATGGGTTTAACGACCAAACTTAGCGGGGTTAATGGGGTCGAATTTAATTGTAAGTGAAATGAAACCACAAGGACGAAAATCACAGATTTAAAACTATTAGACTAAAACTATATATTTTGACAAACTATAAGGACGAAAACCACATTTTACTCTTATTTTTATGACACTTTGGCTCCATTTTTTGTAATTGGTTTTCATATTTAGTGCTACGTTAGTTTGCTTATTGGTACCTATAAAAGAACTAATGCATGTCAACTATTTTCTTACTTGTGCCCGTTTAAAGATTATTATTAAAAATAATCGTAGGTAGAGATTGACTTATTAAGTGTTAAGCTCAATTGCACAAACGCAATACAATGATCCAGTGATGTTGCAACTTGCAAAATCCAAACTGCCTAAGCCCAACTTTAGCCCATTTTGTTTAAATCACGTGGATCCAAAGATCCGAATTCCGAATAATAGATCCAACTGGATCACTTGATATTCAAATTTTCCTTCGAAGATTTAGGGTTTTGTTGGATTATATTTATTTTATTAATGCTTAAGTGGTTTCTAGGAGAGAAAGAGATGGGAATGTTTTAGTTTCCAGGTAATCCATCATTTGAAAAAAACGACGGATGCTAATATCGTTGTAGGCTATGTCAGTGTGTGACTAGTGAGTTGGATAGTTCCTCTATGTTCCACTATTTCAAATGGAGGAACCACGCATACATGATCTATCATTTCAAATGGCGAGACCCTCAACGGGAAAAGTGTGTTCGGTGAAATGTGACTTGTACAATCGATCTAATCGTTACTTTAGTAGGACCTCCGTTTGAAATGGCGTAACATGTGTGAATTGTCCAACTCAGCAGATAATCCCTGACATAGTCTACAACAATGGTAGGATCCGTCATTTCAATTGATAGATCACCTAAAAACCCAAAAACAAAAATGCATCTCCCTCCTTGAAACCATCATTTCATTTTCTCCTAGCTCAATGCTTCTTCAATGTCTCCTTTCATTTTATACTCCTTCAATGATCAGTGTGTTGATTTGATAACTGAGGCAAGCTACTAGTATGGAACTCTTTAAAAGCTTTGAGTTAGCTCAAACCTAACTTGATGCTTATTTAATAAACGAGCTTGAGTCTTATACTCAGGGATGAACCGAGAGCAGAAGGGTGATAAAGAATTATAAGAGCGTTCTCATCATATTCTCATTGTATGAGTGAGTTTTGTAAATTATATGGTGTGATTATGAATAGTTGTGAGTAGAGGAGAGATAAAATATTATATGAGAAAGTTAAATTTAGGGTTACACTGTTCATATCGTATAATATTTTAATATTTTTTAAAAGTGGTTGTAAGTGAAATAAAGAGAAAAAGATAATGATAAAGGTATAAAAAGTATTATTTAATTGAACAAGAGATATAAAATATAGTAATTTTTAGTGTAGTTATATGATATATACATATATATATATAGGGTAACGATCCTAAGAGAACCATTGGCAAATTGAGAACTTTGAGAACCATTTTGGACCACTAAAAAAAACCTCTAAAAAAATTAAAAAATTATAAAACAAAAATTTTAAAAAAGTAAAAAAAAAACAAAATTCTTATATTTCATTCCAGTTTCATTAAAAAAACCAAATTTTTTTTCTTTTTAATTCGTATTATACTTATACACATATGTATACTTTTATTTAATCTCTAGTTACGTAGTGTACACATATGTACATTATTATTTACCTTAAGTTATACATATGTGTATAGGAAAAAACATGTCTGTACATATTATACATATATGTATAATAAAAAAACCGATTTTTTTTCTTTTTAATTCGTATTATACCTATACACGTATGTATACTTTCATTTAATCTCTAGTTATGTAATGTACACATACGTACATTATTATTTACCTTAAATTATACATATGTGTATAGGAAAAAAACATATGTGTACATATATGTACATATTATACATATATGTATATGTATAATTTAGCTAAACTGAGAATTTTTTTTAAAGTTTTTTTTTTAGAAACTGGGATACATATATGTATAATTTAGCTAAACTGAGAATTTTTTTTAAAGTTTTTTTTTTTTAAAAACCGGGATGATAAATAAGAACTTTGGTTTTACTTTTTTTGTTTTTGTGTTTTTTTTTTGTTTTATGATTTTTTTTATTTTTGGGTTTTTTTGTAGTCCAAAATAATTCTCATAGTTCTCAGTTCCCAAAAAATTCTCACATGATTCTGATTCTATATATATATACATGAATATATGGTAGGGAATTGAATGAGAATGCTCTAATTGTAAAAAGTTTAAGTTTTGGACTTTTATTGAAATAAGCCCAACTAAAAAACTATTAACAAAATGATAAGCCCACGCAACTTTTAAACTTGCTACGTTTGAATCGTCGGTCATTGCTCCCACGTTTCCACGTTTTTCGGTTTTAATGAATATGAAAATGAAAATATATTACCAGCAAAAATATAAATTGATCATGATGAGAATGATCTTTCATCGAACAGATGATATTTGATCCGATAACTAATGTTATCTTTTTTACACCCACTATATCTGGTCCAAGTAACTTCAACGGCTCACCCAATTATTTCAATTCTCTACTTAAAATTGTTTCAAAGCCTACAATTGTTATTAACTAGTGTTAACCCGGCGTGTTGCGCCGGGCTGGCTGGTAAAACACATGTGGTGATAAAACACAAGCGTTGTCGGTCCAGAGCGTTGAGGCGTTAATTTGACGCAAATTCGATTGGTTTTGGTTACATGTGTTGTGATACCAGAACTAAAACAAAAAATAAAACCAGAAAGTATATGAAAATGGAGGTGGGCCGATGGGTTGCCGTTGTTGGTAAAACTCAGGCGTTGACTATACCCGAGCGTTGTCGAACCCTAACGTTGAGGCATTGTGTTTACGCAAATTCGGTCGATTTCCATCACGTCGTTATTGTACCAGAACTAAAACAAAAAAAACAAAAAACAAATACAATTGGCATTTAGTTGGTTTCGTTATATTCGGCACAGTACTAGAACTAAAACAAAACACGGTGAGTCTACATGAATTCGGTCAGCTTCCATCACGTTCATTACGATACCAAAACTTTAAAAAATTGATATTCGATCGGTCGGTCTTCATTAAAATACCGGAAGTAAAACGGAAAAAAAATGCGTTGACTAATATGGTGCCACCCAATGGCCCAATGAGGGGCTTGGCAGCACCAAAGTCCTAAATTATATTATATAATAATAATGAACCTGTCTCGAGTCAGTTAAAGCCTACAAAACCACTCACTATCCTTAGCCATTCGAAACTACAGGTGCACACACCAGTTTAAATCCCAAAACCGGTTTAGGTTGAAACCGGTTCGAATTTGGTAAACAAAAGTAAAAGAACCGGTTTATGATCTGTTTCTGGTCGGGTTGAAACATGTTTCTTGACCAGATTACGATCGGTTTCGGTTTGGGTTTTGACCGGTTTTTGGCCGGTTTCAGTTCGGTTAACCGATTTTGATGGAGGAAATTACAATCTGATTCCAAAACAACAGCTTTAATCGGTTACACACTGGTTTCTACGTAATTTGTTTCAAGTACGTTCGGTTTTGATTCAGTTTTCGAGTCGATTTAATTAACCAATTCTTTTGCCCACCTCTATTCGAAACTAATTATTCCTCTAGCTGGTAAAGCCAGGAATCACAATCCAAAACAGCCTGTGAACAACAAACAAAGTTGCTCTCCATTTATATTCCACATCTTATCTCCTAATTACCAAAACTGACTCCCAATAAATACTTAAAGGACCATTATGCAAAACACGAAAATAAAAAGATATTGCGTATCTTAGCGGTTATAAACCAAATCACATGTAAACATATCAAAAGTATATCAGACATGTGTTGTGGAGATGGCGATTGCAGACCCTTGGGGTTCTTACTTGGTCTACCTTTTGCTTTCCTTTGTCTTATACTGTCCGTTATCGGTGTTGTTGTCTGGATTGTCGGGTACGTCGTTAATTCTCTTTTAGTTACTCGTTTTCTTTTAATTGGCTCGATCCAACACGTCGAACGTTAAGTTTAAGTTTGACGTGTTAAGTTTAAGTTTGACGTGTTGGATCGGATCCCAGTACTTAAGTTAAACAATTGGGAACTATGAAAGTAACAAAATGGATTATACATTTATATGTTAGTTATAAAATATTTGGGCTTATTTTTAATTAAAAGTAAGTTGCTCGAGACTTGAGATTGGCTTCGTGAAAAAGCTCGATCGAAGCCGAGCTTAAATGAGCCCGATCTCAAGCTTAAAATTAGGCTTAATTAATAATCTAGCCTGAGCCTGATCCCGAGCTTTACTTATAGAGTGTGCTAGCTTGCCAGCCTAAACAAGCCTATAATTTATATAATTATTATCATAATATAAATTATATATATATATAATATGTTATAAGGTTAGGGCTAAATAAGAAGTTTGATTTTTCTAAGAAGGCTAGGAAGGATAGTATTTTAGTCTAACACCTTAATATCAAAACCTACCAAATTTAATCTCAAAAACCCAATTACATCTTCACTCATCTTCTACAACCACCACCACTCCACCGCCCACCGCCAACACAACCGTCACCCACCGCCACCACCTCGCCGTAAAAGTCCCAAAAAACACAATGGAAAACACTATGAAAAATACAATGTAAAAAACACAATGGAAAAAAACACTATGAAAAAAAAACACAATGATAAAAACACAATAAAAAACACAATTGTATGACACAATGTAAAAAACACAATGAAAAATACTATTGTATAACACAATTTTGTAAAACACAATTTGTAAAAAACCCACTAATTTTTTGACTTAAAAATTTAAACGCCTGCTATCATTTAACACAGTGTACCCGTGAAATTTGAAAAAGAAAAAAGAAAACGCCGAAATTTAAGAACAAATATAGCGACAATTATAATTAGTATTCTCGTATCGTTATTTTCATCCCTTCTTATTTTCGGTTTCATTTGGTTATAACTTTCTTTTTATAGTAACTTTTAAGAGTTAATGACCATTTTCGTCCCTGTGGTTAGCTACTTTCGCCACTTCAGTCCAAAATTTTTAATTTTGTCAATTTAGTCCTCATAGTTTTAAATTTTAGCCAATTAGTTCCATCCGTCTAACGGCATCCAGCTATGCCGTTAGTTTAAGGGTATTTTTGTCTTTCTCCTTTTAATTTTGAGTTAATGGTCATTTTAGTCCCTGTGGTTTGATATCTTTGCCAATTCAGTCCAAAGTTTGAAAATTTGTCAATTTAATGTTCAGTTTAATTCAGTTTTTTTTATTTTTTATGTTTTTTGTTTATAACCCTAAAGAGCATAATTCAAGCCCAAAACCATCGAGCAACCTCAAATACTGGTATGCATTTACTCTGTTGACAACAGTAATCATACCCCCCCCCCTTATATTTAGTTTCTAGACATTTCCTAAAATCTTCTCCATGGTGGAATTCAATGGTAAAGTGGTCAAGGTAATTCCCTGAAATCGAATTATACACAAAAAACTAAAAATTGTTTTGTTGATTAATGTATAATAGTTGATTACGACCCAGATTTTCGTTATGATATGTTAATCTCTAAACCCTAAATACTATGCATTCATCAAAGTAACGATTTTTAGTTTTTTCCGTACAATTCGGTTTCACGGAATTGCTTTGACCACTTTACCATTGAATTCCACCATGGGGGAGAGTTTAGAAACCGTCTAGAAACTAAATACGAGAGGAGGGGGTATGATTACTGCTGTCGACAGAGTAAATGCAGACTTGTTTTGGGCTTGGATAATGATCTCTAGGGTTATAGAAAAAAACTGACCTAAATTGACAAAATTTCAAACTTTGGACTGAATTGGCAAAAGTATCAAACCACAGGGACGAAAAAGACCAATAACTCAAAATAAAAAGGAGAAAGACAAAAATACCCTTAAACTAACGGCATAGCTGGATGCCGTTAGACGGATAGGATGTAATTGGCTAATATTTAAAACTATGAGGACTAAATTGACAAAAATACAAATTTTGGACTGAAGTGGCGAAAGTAGCAAACCACAGGGACGAAAATGGCCATTAACTCTAACTTTTAATTTCATTTCAAGATTATGTTGTTTTTTTTTCAATTAAATTAGTATTTAAATAAACAATAATTAGCAAATCATCATGCACCTTCAAGATTCTTCCATAGAAATTTACCCAAAGATCACTTTCTTTTAACTTAAAAAAGGCTTGGTATATCGATACTAGATTGTTTATTTTGGCACTAGGTAAACTTATATGGCTCGTGTAAAGGTTATACGAGTCGTATAGGTCTAAAATTATGTCAGTTTGTGTCAGCGAGTGTCAGGTTCTTCGTTGTCTCGTATAATCCCTATATGAGTTGTATATGCTCCTTGGCTCGTATAGGCATTTTTGTTTACTTAAAAAAACATACAAAATATAGGAAACAATAGCTGACATGGTTATTGGATAAAAACACATAATATAAATATACATATTTTGTTACATACAAATTAAACAGCACACACTTTGAAACACTCTTGTTGTTCGTGTGTTGTTTAATTAGTATGAAGCAAAATATGCACTTTTAAATGACGTGTTTTTATTTTATAACCATGGCAGCTGTTATTTCCTATGTTTTGTATTTTTAAGTTAAAAAAAACCACCTATACGAGTCATACAAGAGTTATACGAGCCAAGGGTTGGTGTTTGAATATAAAAAGTTATTTTAATTCATTAAAGTAAAACCCAAAAGAAAACGGTTACTTCATTTCATTTCATTTCATTTCACCCCACACGATCTACCTTCTCTCACTTAACCCAACGGTTATATCATTAATCATTAACCATACAAAACCAAACCAAAAAACACACGTTTCAGTTCCACACTTCCACTTCCACTTCCACTTCCACTCTCCACCCAGTCTCCACACATTCTCCTCCTCTTCCTCTTCATATCCGCCGCCACGTCATCCACTCTCACCACCCACCAACACCAACAGCAACAACAACTGGCTTCACTAAACCTCTGGTGCGTGGCCAAGAACAACGCGGAGGACTCGGCTCTTCAATCCGCCATAGACTGGGCGTGTGGGACCGATGGGGCCGACTGCACGCCGATCCAGCAAGGTGGGCCATGCTACGATGGGAGTGATATTAGGAAAACGGCGTCGTATGCGTTTAATGATTATTGTACCAAGAATGGGATGACGGAGGATACTTGTAACTTTGCTAATACTGCTGCGCTTACGTCACTTGATCCCAGTAATGGTTTTTTTTTTCTTTTTTTACTTAGTTTTTTGTTTGAGATGTTAACAATGTTGTAATAGTAGCTGTGCGCCGGGCAGTGTTGTAAAAATCGCTAGTCGTGCGTGGGGTGGGTAGCGATTAATTGGGATTAATCCAGATTAATCGGGATTAATCGGATAGGACTTTTGTGTATAACTTTAGCTTTTATATATACATGCACACATTTTTATATGTAATTTTTAGTTTTATACAAAGACAAACACATTTTGGCCGGAAATTGGATGGAAACTCGCCGGACTTATTTTTGATGAAATCTCGTCGGAAGATGCCGATTTTGGCCAGAATCTCATCAGAAAAAGCCAATTAAGTCCGATTAATCCTAATTTTGACCGCATTTGACCATTGACCGATTAATTGGCCGATTAGCCCAAAATTAACCAGTGAAGTGGGGACTAGCGATTAATCGACACTTAGTTGAGATTTTTGCAACATTGGCACTAGGGACCGGCAATTAATCGGATTAATCGGATTGGAATTTATATGTAACTTTTCAAATATAAATATATATTCCAAATTTTATGTATAAAATTCTCAGTTTTGACCAATTTTGGACAAATGGGGATTAATCGGCTACAAGTCGGTGGGGTGGCAACTAGTGATTATTCGAGGATTAATCAGCGCCAGGCCAATATTGTTACAACACTGGATGTTAATTGTGTTGAGGTTGAGTTTAATTGAAGTGTGTTTGTGTTTTTAGGTCATGGTGGTTGCAAGTTTCCATCAAGGTAAGTGTTTTTTGTTGGTATTTTTGTTACTATTTTTGGGCATTAGGTGGTAAATTGGATTGATATATTTTTTAGAAATGTGATTTGAACCTTGAATAACAATTAGGGGGTGTTTGGGATTGCTTATTTTCACCAACTTATAACTTATTAAATTTTTTAAAAGTAATAAGGTGTTTGGAACTTTGGATTACTTTTGATGTGAGAGAGAAGAATAGTTAATAACTTACACTTTTGTAACTTATTAACTTATTGAAAAGTTATAAAAAGGTAAATTAAGGAATCCCAAACACCCCTTTAGATTTTATAGAATGGTTAGCTTATTATTATTTTGAAGTACAATTTTTAGAGAAGTAATTTAAAATATGAAACATTGGGTGTTTTTAAGGTTTCGGGTTTACATATTAGAGGGGTGGGCTTTTCGGATTTTGAAGTTTTAAATCTAGACCCGAAACATAACTCAAATCTCTCACAGGTTTTTCAGATTTGTGTTTTTTCGGGATAGGTTAATCAGGTTTCGAGTATTTAAGTAAATAACAAACAAACTTTTACTTATAGTTATAATATCATAATCAATTGAATAGAATGTACCATAACCAACTAAACCATACTCAATTTAACAGTTAAGTCAATCAGAATATACCATAATCAAACTCAAACTTGATTGAATATGCTAATCGATCAAATTATACCATAATAGAACTTGTTATTGAATCAGCCTTAACTAGGGGGTGTAAACAAGCCTAAGCTCAACTAGGCTCTAGTTCGGTTCGTTTACGAGTGCTCAAGCTCGGGCTCGGTTCGTTTATTAGTTAGGAATTAATTTACATACATTTTTTTTTATTTTTATATTTGAAGAAAAACCTTAAACGAGCTTGTTGAGTTCCTGGCTCGAGCTCTTAATGAAGTCCAAAAGAGGCCAAACTTAAAAATACACAAGGCATGTTATGGCTGTCGAGCCTAAACGAGCTTTCCATACGAAGATCGAGCTAGGGCTAGATAACTAAACGAGCTTTATTTGAGGCTCGGGCTCGGCTCAAGCTTGAAAAAACCCGGCTTGTTTTGAACTTTTTACTTTTATCGATCTGAGCTCGAGTTGCTTGTGAACAGCTGAGCTCGTTTGCACCCCTAGCCTCAGCATCTTAATTGATTAAACAAAATATACCATAATCGAACTCGATTGAACCTACTAATAATATTATTTATTTATAACAAAAAATTTATTTGGATTTTTCGAGTTGACCTGAAACCCATAAATCAAACCCAAGAACCAATCCGAATGACTTTGGTTCGGGTTCAGATTAGCCTTTTCTTGGGTTCAGATTTTTCTATTCGGGTTTGGATTTTCTCGGGTTGGGTTTCGGTTAAAAGTGGCAACTCTATTGGGTATATCTATGGTCCTTGAATACATAATCAATTTTTTAAGTTGGAAAACTCAAGATTGTGATTTTTTTTATTATTTTAATAAAATTAGCATTATTGAACATAAATTTTAATCAAAAAACTCTATTGGGTATATATATCTATGGTCATTGAATACATAATCAATTTTAAGTAGGAAAATTCAGGATTCTGATTATTTTGTATTATTTTTATTAAAATAAGCGTTTAATGAACATAAATTTTAATCTACTAGTTATAGTTGATATCAATAAATTCAAATTTTGCCTTATTTGCTAAATTTGCCATTGATTTTATTATAAAGTTATTAAAAGTTAAGGTACATACATTGAAATTGTGTTGAATATTGCAGTATCAGCAACAGGAGGAGGAACTTCAACTGCGGATCTTACGAGTGAAGGAGTTACTGTTGTTGCATATGGTGGTATGTTGACATGGTGTATGTTTTTGTTTATGTTTTTTTGGTTACATTTTGTTTAGATGACATATTATTTCTTTAATTTTCCCACTGGTGGAGTCAAAAATAGTTAATTTGACAAAACCAAAGATTGTGTTATGAGGAATATTAGATGGAAATTTGGATGCAAAACAGCCAAACGGGTCGCGTTGGGCAGGTCAAAACAGGTTGTTTGTTTGTTAGCACGGAGTTTAGACAAATTAGCCCTATGTTCATGGCCATACCAGAAATTTCAATGAGTAATTTTCTAACGAACTAGCATGTATACTCGATATTAAGTAATGAGTAATCTGGTAATAGAGAGAGAGAGAGAGAGGTATGGGTACACGGTTTTACAATCAGGTGTAAGATTGAGATTACCAATACTCTATCTCATACTTGCTCATTAAGGAGGAAGGACTATTTTACACAATCCGAGAAGAGATGAGGAACTAGATTGACACCAAAGAAAAAATCATAACCTATTTTCGAATAATAACTTTGTGAAATAATAATAATAAACATGAAATGAATAATATGTAAACAATATTTAATTAGCGAGTGCTTTTTTCTTAACGTATAACAAAATTTTAGTAATATGAGGCAGCCAAAAGCTAAACCCAACCATCCAACACCACCAAATAAAAATTGTACACAATTAAACATAAAATTTACAAACAAAATAAGGTCAAAAGACCGCTAATCCTCCCAAACAACGATCCTAGACCGATTTCAAACCCAAAGATACCCAAGGACCTTGACATCTTCCACCACTTGCACGAATGAAACCGACTTATGTTCAAACACGAACCCCTTCAGAGTCTTCCATAAAACCCACAACATAGAAGAATTAACTAGGAGTGTAGATATTTATATTTTAGTTTTATAAACAATCAATTAGTATTACATATAATAACTTACGAGTTTCTCGTTAATCAATAAGCATTCCTCTACGAGGAGGTTCTCGACTTGTCGTGTCAACCTTCAAAGCAAGTCAACGTCTCTCTTATGATGGTTGAGCAGACCTTTTTTTTCATAGTTTACATCTTTTTAATTAAATACTTCAAACCAATACATTGTTTGGCCGATTTTTTTGTGTTCATTCAGGTACAATGCAAACCAAAGCTACAATAGGTTACAACTTGTGGATGTCAAAAGACTCAATTCATGTACTTTTAAATCGCACTTTCAATTATAATGCAATTACAAACCATCACAACTCACAAGATGATCTAGTAGTAAGACACCTGAATGATATCCCAAAAAAAGCCCGGGTTGAAACCTTCCCTAGTTGGATCAAGGACGGACCTGTAGGTTAGCTGGGGTCGCCTCCGCTACCCCTCAACTTTAAGTCGGTAGTGCAATTTTTTTCATTTTGTCGGTTTTTATATTTTGCTACCCCTGAAAAAGTATAATGTTACCCCTATTTGTTTAAAGTCCAACCAAATTAAAAGTTCAAACCAATTTAAGCTCAACCAAAGTTTAAAGCCCAAATAAATTAAAACACAATAATCCATTAACCGTATTTGTTTTATGAACGAAACAAAAATAGAATCACGATAATAAATAAATTTAAACACATGGAGTGCAAATTTCTCATGTACGGTTTTTAAAAGCTTGAAATCAAGCCATTACAACCTCTTCTTTTACTTTATCAAACGTTTCTTTTTCGACAATAAAAACTAGAGCATTGTTCATACTCATAACCCATTCGATTGGGCAAATCCTATTAAGAAGGTAGGTTCAGTACAAGAGGCTACTTTGAAATGAAACCCGGACTCGCTAGCTTCATTTTAGAAAAACCCATTTCAACAGTTGCGATTGCAACCGGAAACCAACGCTAGCATCAATGTTTGATAATCCAAAGGAAAAGTTGTATGCTTTCCGGTTTACCGAACATTGAAGTTAGCGTTGGTTTTACCGGTTGCAACCACAACCGTTGAAAGACATTTTTCTAAAATGAAGCTTATATAGACGGATTTGCACGATCAAACGGGTGATGAGTATTTGAACAATACTCTAATTTGTGCGGTCAAAAGAGAAACGTTTGATAAAGTAAAAAGAAGATGTTGTAATGGCTTGATTTCAAAAAACCAAATAGGAGAAATTTGCAACCCATGTGTTTAAATTTATTTATTATCATGTTTCTATTTTTGTTTCGTTTACATTTATAAAAAATGGTTAAAAAATTTGATTTACCCCTGAAATTTTGTTCTAGATCCGTCATTGAGTTGGATGCACATCGCCGCTCAAAAGAATTAACAATGTAGTTACAAATGATTATAGATCATTTTAATATGGGAAAAGAGTTATATTAGTTCATTATTTAAAGAACTAAGTGGGTGGGTTGGATGATCAAAACTTGACCCTTCGAACCTTTCAACAAGTACAAAGCCATACTAAACTTAGGTTACATCATATTCCTTGAGGATGTTCAACTTGTAAGTTGTTCCAGCTGAGTAGACCTTCACTTACAGCCGTACATGCTTTAGTCTAGGATTGGAGAACTTGGATTTAATTTATTCCATAGGATTCCATTGACACTGCTTTGATGTTCTACAGGTCCAACGTTGTCATGCAACACACACTTATGTCACTAACTTTTGTTTTTTTCTCTAGTTTTAATCACTGGCTTACCTTACGCATGCGCGGTATGACACAAATGTATGCTATAAATAGGTATGAGATGAGATCACTTAGCAAATATATCCAAAATGGATAGATGCCAGCTTTGGTTATGTGTTATCTTACTTCTGTTTTCTAACATAAATGCACGGCCTCTGGTCGAGTCATTTGAACGTACGAACAGCTTGACTGCACCTTTCAAAGCCATGTTCGAGCAGAAGGTGGCACAGTTAGGGTATGAAGTAGATGGGTACACTCCAGCTCGTGTGAGCCCTGGAGGACCCGATCCTAAACACCATTGATCATGATCACTAAACTCCACTGATCATAATCAACGGTAACGAAAAATTGTGACTCGTTTTAAGTGCAGAAGATTGCATGTTTAGAGTTATGAAACTTGGGTTATTGAGGTAGAGTTTTAATCCACTAATCATTGTAATAATATTATAAGAAATCATCTTTTCAATGAAAGTTGACAAGTTACAGATTTAAAGTTTATAAGGGCTATCTTGTTCAATAGGACACATTTAATCTTCAAGCTAATTACAAGTAATTGTGACATTGTGTGCATATTATACATATAATCCGAGTTAAGGGTAGTTTACGGTTTAATCAAGGGATTCAAGTTTAGGATACTATAAAGCGTTTATAAAATGATAAGTATGCTACCTTTTATTGAGAAAATATTGAGTGTATGTATTAAAAGGCCGGTAATACTCACATCTAAAAACCAAGTATTTATGGCCGCTCTATATGTAATTAAACCAGTCGGAAGACGTTTTGGCTTATATTCCTACTAATGTAAGAATCTGTTGATCTATTCAATGCTTTAATTATAACTTACTTTTTTTCATATTTTGTGCCGGTTTTACTATGAGAGTTCT
Source organism: Bidens hawaiensis (assembly GCF_021521415.1). Taxonomy (NCBI): domain Eukaryota; kingdom Viridiplantae; phylum Streptophyta; class Magnoliopsida; order Asterales; family Asteraceae; genus Bidens; species Bidens hawaiensis. The sequence continues at coordinate 21,327 of NW_027497696.1, read as the reverse complement.
AATATTTGTTTTCTATATTAATTTTCTTCCATTTTTGCAACCGAAATAAAATTGTAACAAAATTAACGATTGATTTGCGATTGTCATATTGCGATCTCCAATTCTGTGTAGTGGTACAAAAGAACAATTGAACATTAAGAAAATAAGGTACTTCCAACTAATAGCTATATCTATTCAATCTCAACAAAATTCATCAAAATCAATGTTTAAGAAGATGTGAAGTTAAGCCGTGGTTTTGCGAGCACGAAATAAAAAACAAGCAACTATCTTTCTACCAAGAAATGAAGAATTGAAGGGGTGCTTTAAAAGTTTACCTAATAATATTGGTGTTTACAACATTGAGACCTTGAAAGTAGATTAATGGTTAAGCCGTTAAGTTGTTCGCTCTAACCATGGTCGAGCCATAGACCCGCTGGCATTCTTTTAAACGGCTAATTTGGATCATTGATAGACAACTATCACCTCCCCAAAGGTAAGCTCATACACCCGTCCGTCCCATCAGTCTCGTCTTGAAGACTACTCTCAAAACTCATAAGGAAACCCGTCAAAGGTGAGTAGGCCAGCCATCTTCATGACTCGATGAATAGTTGGCTTTTTCAATTCTCGTACTTGCCTAAAATGGCACACAAAGGCTATTTATACCACTAGATTGGGGTTTCTGGTTTTGGAATATTCTTGTAATATCCCTTGCAAACCCTTGAGCATATCTTAAAAAATATTTGTAGTAACATACACTCTGGGTTATATATGGAAAATCGTATATGAATTACAAAAATTGTAGCATATGAAAACACATAAATATCAAAACGTGTTTTTTTATAATATTAACTGTAACATTTATTCTAGAGTCAATAAAACGTTAAAATTGATCATCTCATTAAAATCAAAACGATTACAATAAAGTGACAGGCAAACGGGCAACAAGCTGCGCCGCAACCCCCTTCTAAATAGCAAAACAAATCCTACTAAAAACGAAGCATTGGGCCGTAGGAGCCGAACAAGTACCATTTACAACACGTTGAACCCTGCTCAGAAAATCCACAGCCTTCGGGGCCAGAAACCCAAATGTATCAAAAGCAAAAGGTAGAAACACATGTTGATTCTTCAAACAGGTTTTCTCGTGTTTGAGAACTTTACCTGATTTGGCCTTCAACGCAGCCTGACCCACACCAAACCCCCGGTCCCTGAGCCCGACCAGAGGAGACACTCCTGTAAGGTCCACACAAGTGTGTTTCCCCCCTGCCCACCCAAAGACAAGAATATCAGCCGATCGTAACGTGGACCTCCCTTCGAGCGGATCCGTGAGAAAGTTAACAGGGGCCTCCATTTTAGCAGAAATCTCTGCCCCTTTAAGAACATCGCACAGAACATCCCTAACCAAATCATGTCTGTATTTAAAACCAGGTAATTCTTTGCAATACAATGCATGGTCTCCAAAGGGATCCAAACAGACCTTACGGCAAACTGGGCAAGGCTCATCAGTCGGAAACATAGGGATCATTAGCCGGTACTTAAGGATAGCCCGGTACTCCAACCCCGATATATGTTGGCCTAATCCTTCAATGGGGATGGCCGTTAGAAAATCCTGAGCCAAGGAGCCCGAAGACATTCAAACACCGCTTTTTGGCGAGGAGATAGATCAAACTTCGCTTCTAAACTATGGACGATTCCACTAAATAAGGCACTCGCCAAAGCATGTTGGGCTTAAGGGGGGGGCGGTGTCCTTATTAGAGAACCCGCTAAGATCAAAATCGGGTCAATCACACACCCATAGTCAGTGTCCAACCCATCAATACCACATCCCCGAAGAATGTGGTCTTGCAAACTCCATGATTGTGCTCTCGAAGCCACAAAAGCATATGTAGATACATCCTTGGCCGAACATAAACCCAACCCCCCAAAACGGGTCGGAAGTGATGCCAACCTCCATTGAAGATCCCCGAAAAACGGCCCTCGACAAACCACGATGTCCTCAATCGCCCATCGAAGGCCATTATCAAAAATAGAAGCAACTTCCCCCACATACATAGGCTGACACGTTCTTAGGCCAAACAACAGCTTTGCGACCCCCATACATGAGCGAAGCAAAAGAAGTTCGCATTGAGGGTCCAGAAGCCTTGGGAGGCAACTCATCAATTCCACAGCACTAGATGCCCTTTTCACCGCCAATCGTGGCGGTTGAACATATATCTATCTTAAGTTCTTAATTTAAACACGACCCGTATATTTAGATTGTGCCTTTGAAAACAAGGCCGTTTCGTGCTTTCCAAAAACACCAAAGGGAAACCAACCGGATGGCATGATGGATATGACCCAAATGTCGAAATGCGGATAGAGGATTAAATGATTGAAAGATCTCATCTATTGTGGAGAAGGAGGTTAAAGAAAGTTTGCACCAAAGAAGGATCAGAGTTCGATTCAAACCGTAGAAGCAATGCCACAATTAATGAGAAATGATCGACAGACTCGTTACATAAACCACAATTAGGACAAAGGGAAGAGGGTAGTGTCACACATCTTTTAGCTGATGAATTCCTTATAGCAATTTACCTTGTATAGCTCGCCAAGCGAAAAAAAATAACGTTGATGGGATTAAGATCATTCAAAACAAAGTAAACACATTTGGTGGGAGAGTAAGGTCACATATAGCATCATCAACCGTTCGTCTCAAGGTGTTAGAAGAAAAGGATATAGAAGATCAAACATAAGAACCAAAGATTCTTGAGAGCCTTTCCAAATTTTTTTTATCGGTTTAAGTAGTATTCTTCGTGAGTCCTAACACCCGCAATATCATATCAAAATGGGAAGGGAATGAGTAGACCTTGGGGCTTGGTTTTGATGAATAGCCAAGATGGTTTTAGAACCATATTTTGTTATGATCATGACTAGCTTTTCACCGCCACTTGGATAAAAGCACTAGGTTTGAAGCTCTAAGTGGCGCAATATCTAGATGCAACTAGCCCAACGTAACGAATACTTTTTGATGAGTTGACACCTGACCGTAGGAGCCTTCTTCTCATCTTTTAATTAACTAAAGCTTTATAAAGTTGGAAAAACAAAGAGGAATACTCAAAATACCGATTTGATGAGAGTAACATGTCCTCCGAATGATCAAGTCTTATCTTTCCTAAGAGAGTATTGTTTCAAAACAAATCAATGACATGTTTTCAATGCTTAATATGGTTCATATTGTAACAACTAGAAGCCCAAGGTATAAGAACGATAATATCCCAAGGTGCTATCCAAATCAACACCTTTTATCCAATAAATTCCTTGCAACAGTTTTGCCTTACATAGCTCGTGAAGCAAAAAAACAAATTCTTTGATGGAAATAAAATTATTCAAAGCGCTTATTAAGTTAACCAAATCTTCTGGGATAGTAATGTTACAAGTGACATCATCGTCTCATGATGAGAGAAGAAAATGACGAAGAAGATAAAATATGCAAACCAGAGATGAGTTTTTGAAATACATGTCCCCCCAATATAAGCAGGTTGGGGGGGCTAGTATTTAAAAAGCTCACCGTCCAACTAGTACTTCATAGCTTTCATCAATTAAATGGTTTCTCGTGAGTTATTTATTTGTCATGAATGCTTTTTTTTTTCTTTAAACAATTTAATGCATACATTTATTTGTTACTTATTTTTCTCATCATACTCATCTAGCTCATTCGTTCAACTTCCCTAGCTGTGAGTTAAAAAGAAAGAATTGATGTGATAGTTGTTTTTCATAAATTGCCATTACTAACAGCAACTTGGCAAAAATTGTCATTACTAACGGTAACTTGTCATAAATTTCCACTGCTAACGGCAACTTGTCAAAAATTTTCATTGCTAATGACAACTTTGTAGAAATTTTCATTACTAATGACAACTTGACAAAAAAATTGCAGAAGTCATCGTTACTAACGGCGATTTGTATATTCCTAATAATTTGAATCGTGCATTCCCTTACATACCCTAGCTAGCCCTATAGTGTCCCTTCAAATTACTGTTAGTAACGAATATTGCATTATTTTTGAAAACTTTGAATCTTTAGCATTTTTTGTGAAAAGGGTTTCTCAACTATCATTAGTTCTGCAAAATAAACTCTAAAAGATGAGACCGTCAACAGATATTTCGTTACTTTGAACTGTCATTTATAAGTGGTCAATAGTTTTAATTAATTTTCCTTTATAATTGCTTTTGAGCGAATAAACTAAATATATAAAAAGCTTACCATACATGACCCACTCTATCGATAGTTTAGTTATGATAAAGGTGGTTTGAACAAGTCACTACTTGATTTACATATGGGATAATTTAACAAATTGGAATAAAATTACTAAAAGAAATATATGTATATATTATTCTTACTTTTAATTTAGGCAATGTATATACTTTTACACGTATACCACATGTGTAGTGGTTTTTTTGTTTTAATAAAGTTATATGCCGCCGTCAACCCATGATATAATGTCGTTAGTTTTGACCCCAAATATGACCCATCAATCATCATGTGATGTGGCACCTCGTATATAAGAAATCATTATACAATTTGTTAGTTACACAATGTCGGTTTTAGTTACTTTTTTAATGGCAGATCAATTCTTTAATTTTAAGTTTTGTTGTGTTTAAGTATTTACCTAATAAAAAGGAACCCAAAAGTAGATGTAACATATTTTCATTCATTCCAATTTTGATAAGATGACCAAGAGTTTTATCTTAAATCTTTGTTAGTAATTCTATTAATGGTAATAGTATGTTGATCCTAGTTGACTACTCTAATTAAATAACATGTGAAATAATGATTTTGTTTTAATAGTATAGGTAAATGGTATATAACAAATTAAGTCAAGGTCATATAAACCCAAACTGTGTTGTTATATAATTTAGATTAGCCATTGCATTTGTACTCAAACACGAACTTGATTCTACGTATTAGGTCTCGTGCCTGTCACTTTTTGTGATAACTATAGAAGACTTGATATGCAACTACCTCATGGGAGATTGTATGATCATATTAGACAGCTAATATCAGTGTATATAATGGCCGAATCAAAGACAAGGCGAAGAAAACACTTGTGGTATTGTTGCTAGCAAAGACATCAATAGCGACACTAGGAGCGTAGCCCAGAACAATTGTGAAACTTACTCACACTTAATTGATTATTATCTAGTATGCAACACTAGAAGTGTCACACATACTAATTGTGACACCTTCTAGTGTCGCTACTAGTCTTCAATGACAATACGGGTCATCTATAAATAGCTTACTCATTTGCGCGGTTTAGATTAACAGTTTATGATATTTTGTTAGGAAATTGTTTGAATCACTCTCTTTGTACTAGATTTGGATTAGCAGGAGTTCACTGTAAAATCGCTGGCTATTATCAATTGGAAATGATGTTTGTTAGTTGAGATTGTTCGGCTTCACTCATTTTTATCTTATTTCTTTATTTTAGATCTTAAATATCATGTCAATTGATATTTCATAGATCTGAGTTTGTTGGTATCAAGCTTGCGCTTGATTCAGAAATAAACGTACCTACAAATTGCTTGATAAAAATTTGACTCATATTCAGTCTAGTAAAAAGTACGTAACGGTTGTAACTTTTGTGTTTCATCTTGTCTATGCAAGCTAATATCGTGTTCGTGTAGATTTTCTTCAATTTCCTTTTCATAAATTACAAGATTGAAATTTTATGTTATGATCTGTAGAGTCATGTATCTATGTTTATTTAACTAGCCTCCCTTTATTTAACAAATATTAATACAATTTTTTTATTTTAAGGAATTTTTAAGTTCATAAAGTTCTGGTTGTCTTGGAATCTTGATCAATTAACATGAAAGCCACCATAGGAAAAGAAAACGGTTTGGATAAGTTAGATGTCATCAGTTTCCCTTCTTTTTCATCAAATTTTTAGTTAGTTTTCTGGTGGTGCACTTTCTTTTTTGTCAGTATTAATTAATTATATCCAAACACGAATGCATTTAATATATTAACGGCCAAACTTTACATTCAGAAACTGGTTAACACAACATAATCTAGCAAGAGTGAAACAACAAAACTCTTTAACTTTAAGGAGTGCAATGGTCTAACAAACAAGGATGTCGTCGTTCAAAAAAAGAGAAAGAAAAAGAAAACTATAATAGCTTGAAGATATAACTCATTTATACATAACTAGTTTTTATCCCACGTATTAATGGGGATGTTTTACATTTTTCGTTTATAATATTGTGAATATATATTTTTTTGGATTTTAGTTTTATTTGCTGTGAGGAAGTTAATAATATACTTTAACCTATTTTGATCGATTTATGTTAAGTTATGTTCATTTTTGGATGAAACATTGAATGAATCATCTACTTGATTTATATATATATATATATGTGTGTGTGTGTGTGTGTGTTTATTTTTATTTATTATAATTTGGATATTATATTGTGAAACGTTTCATTTAAGTTAAACTTACAAGAAGCAAGAATCACTAACGTAGCTAAATTCATACTGAGAAATTTATTTAGGGTTTTATGATGAATGGTTTTACAAATAAATGAAATGCTATAACCCGTTTAAAGGTTATCCGGGTTTGATGTGACCCATAACCCGCTTATTTTTTTTACTATAAAAGTGTTGCCTGATTATAAATAAAATCCTTTTTATAAAAAAATCAAATATTAATTTTTAATATATGCAAATCCTGTTTTATAGGATTTTGCATATCAAATCTTTGATGAGATAAAATTTTCATATAATGGGATGTCATAACCCGTTTAAGGCTATCTGGGTTTAGAGAGACCCATACATATGAATTCGAGTAAAATGCATGAGAGACCTCAATTTTACAAATGAAACAGTTTGATGGCTTGAGAGGGATGGGGAGCGACCATAGACAAATTATTAATTATAATGATTATATTTGATATTTTGAAGCACCTAGTTTTATGAACTCGCGTGTTGCGGCGGAGTCAAACATTGAAAAAGTAAAGTCAAAATGTTCTAGCCAACTTGCACATAATAAAAAGAGCTTTTAGAACCCATGTGTTTTGACGAGATCGTTAAACTGAAAGTTGCAACATGCCAATACTAGCCATAAAGAGAAAGAAAATTAGAGGTTGTTGTACAAATAAATTAATCTTGTGTACAATCACTTTAAAGCTAGGGAAAGAAAATAAAGCATATTAAAGTCAAAGGGAAGGAAACAAAAACCTATTAAAGTGTAGGGAAAGATATTAAAAATTAGAAGATGCATAAATGTTTAAACCTAATATACAGCCATGTAAAGCACTAAAACAAATAGATAGTGAATGTGAGTGCAAAGATTTTGAAAATTAATATATCTAATAATTTATATTTATCTTATTTTATAAATAAGTTTTATTTAACCTATATATATTTATGAATAAATATATTTGTATATATAGTCAAAACAACATAACCTTTTTTTTCTTTTTGTTAAACATAACCCTAAATAATCAACTAGTATTTGGCATGTGAACACCACTAATTAAGGATCACCCAATTTAGGTAATTAGGTCACCTCTTAACATTTTATATCCCTTCAATTACTTAAAAGGAAAATTTAAAAAGTTTCTTTAGTTTTGTTCATGTCCAACGATCTATTAGCTAATCACATGTATATATTAGCCAAATAAGTTAAACTATTATATTTATAAAAGTAATAAAAGTATTTATTTATTGTATTAATAATAGTTATATATTGTACATAATATATACTTATTAGTTATTACCCAAAACTATTAAAATATATAACTTCGCAATAATAACAGTTTCATTTAATTAACCAATATTTTGAGAAATGGTGTGGTCCGTGTGGATGACTTTCAAAAATACTATTGTTTTGTAAACTTATATTAACACGTGGACAACTTGTATTACTTTAATAGTATAGTTAGATTAAATTAATATAGAAGTGTTCTCATTTGTTTGAAGGTAGTTGAAAAAGTAACACATTAAGTACTTATTATAAAGGGCAAATTTATAAAATTTGAGTTAATTATCAATTTAATTATGACATGACAAAATTGTCCTTTAATTTTGCTTGAATTTTTAGCGGTTATCAATTAATTTTTCTTGTTAAATTTAGTCGGATAGTATTTTAATTTTACAGATTATTTATTAAATAAAAGTAAAAAAGAATAAATGTATTTAATTATGGCATTTATAAATGTAAAGACAACCACTGAAAATTCAAGCAAACATAAAGAATAAGTTTTGTTATTCTGTCTTTAATTATAAAATTATAGTTAATTATATAAATAATTCATGTGGTTAAGCTCATGTCATGTGGTTAAGCTCATGTCACACCTTTTAGATCTATGCTTCAAAAGTTGCAAATTTATGATTTGTGTTTTCAGTTTTATAACATATTTGGGTATAAAACTAAATCCTGTTAAGAATTTGTTAAGTTAGTTTAAAATGACTCAAATGGACTATTTTTTTAGTTTTCTATAAAAGACTATCATAAGAAACATTAATATATATTACTCAAAATATAATAGTTTATTTTTTTAAAATACATAAGCTATCCACCCTAACGCAAATTTAGAGCTCAAAAGTATCAGATGTCTCAAACCACAATTTTTTTAACATTAAAATTCCACCTTTTACCTTACAACTTATACTAGTGAGGTTTTGAACTCACAACCTAATATTTATGAGGAAGAACATCATACCACTAGTTCATGGGCGCGTGAAACCACATGGATCTTGGATAATTAACTCCAAATATTAGTGATGCTTTACGAATTTAATTTTATAAATTATATTCTTGTTAAGTTAAAAGACCTTGCAAAAATTATATAACTTGCAAAGGGTACACAAATCCACGTAGGAGGCTTTGTCGTGTATAAACAAATTATCCTTAACATGTTCAACCGACCATTGTCGGATGTTACCCTCATGTTATCCCACGTTGGACAAATGTGGGGCGGCTGAATTTTATAATAATAAAAAAGTTAATAAGAAGATGTGATAAGTAGAATATGCAAACTTATAGCTTTCACCTTGGATCAAAAAGTGTAGCTAGAGTTGATATAATAATAAACCCTTATAATATATTACCTCTATGTAACATGAGAAAGGTTGTCCTAGAGAGCATTATAGAGAGGTTTTTTGTGTGGCAAAGATGTTGGCTAGTTCATATGGTCAAGCAAAGCGACTGCATGATTCCAACAAGAACAAAAATGCAAGTGTAGCAAATAGGGTTGTTAACGAGGTTTTTTTCTCATCTAACGAAGATTGTAAATCTTGCGATTAAGTCAATCTCTTGACAAGAAAGGTGCCAACTTCATGCTTTTAAGCGAGGCCACCGCAACCAGTCATAGTGCAATGTTAATCTTAATGTTACAAAGCAATATAATATATAAACAATATAGTTTAGTGCCTAATTAGTGATTCCATGAACAAAAATTCAGGTTTTTGTTTCTTATTAACAACCGTAACCATGTGGTGATTATGGTGGTTATGACTTATCATAAAGGAGCTCACATTGCTCCCATGTGTATTTAAACTTTTTACCAAAAAAATAATCATTAATGATATTATAGTTTCAATTAAAATTTTAAAATCAAGCATTGTTTTTGTACCAAATTTGTTGGTATGAACTAATTGAAGCAGCATTAGCTAAAGCTGGTAACTGCCAATGACGGACGGTTATGAGAGTTAAACCTGCTAACTGTCATATCGTTCATGAAGGGTTGCGATGGTTTATTACACCGACTAAACCCTTATATAAAGGAAGCATTGGCCTACTTTTAGATATCGAGTTCATTTCGTATTCTGGTGTGATTTTTCACATAAACTTTCATACTTATTTTTGAAAACTTATCATATCCGATGATTTTCAAGTACCACAAAAAACAGTTTTAATCTGAATTTGATTTTGCAATCCGAAAGTTATCCATGAAAACTCAAACAAAAACACAAAATCTAGATACTTATTTCAACAATTTACAGTGTCCTTTCTTTTACCTTCAACCACTAGTGAATACAAGAATTTTATTGTCTAGAGGTGGACAAAATACGCGGTCGTGTTAAAACTTAAAGCGAGTCAGGTCAAAATGGATCTTTTTAAAAAACAGGTGGGATAAAAAACAACAAGTTATGATAAGATAAACCTTCAATATTAGCTATAAATTGGATTATTAGTTGAGAAACACTATTATTATGATCATAGTTAATGTATATTAAAAGTGTTATTTAGCTTAAAAATTCAAGATAGAGTTTTGGTGAGTATTCAACATGTAAGGGATAAACTCATAAAAGTGAAAATTAAAAGTTTTTCCTTTTTGTCTGATTTTCATACATAGGGCCCATTTGAAGATAAAAACTCATAAAAGTCTCTTTCATCCCAAAGTCAAACTAAACACAGAAAAACATAAGAATCTGTTGGGTTACTTGAGTGTTCTTTCAAACCTTAAGGGGGGCCTATCCGCCTATCCCTCAAGGTGGAAAGCATCACTGCCTTCAACTTACCACCTTAATGTTACCTCACAAGTCACATCTCCCAAGTCCCAGCCTCCTCTCTTGCTCTTGATCAAATTAATGATCAAAATTTGGTGCTGATTCTCAAATCTGATTGAAAGAAGTTACAATTGTTATCAAAATGGACTAGATTAAGGTCAAATTATATAGTTATTTTGCCCGAGAAAACTATATGATCACCAATTTAACCTCTAACCTGCTATAATAATCACTAAAATAGTTTGTCCTTGCTATGTCTAGCTCTTGATCAAATGATCAAATTTCTTGTAAATTGCTTATTGTTACAAAAGTATCTTATGAGTAAAGTAAAAAATATACATTTTATTCATTAGAAAGTAATGTTTACATAGAAGGCAAACAAACAACGAGCTGTGTTGCTAAACCTTTTTTGGATAGCAAAATTAAGTCAATTAAAAAAAGCATTTATAGATCGTGGGGTCATTACAATACTATTCATGACCCGTTGAACGCGATTAAACAGCTCTACAACCTTAGGTGTTAGGAAACCAAAAGTATAAAATGTGAAGGGTATAAACACATGTTGATTGTCAAGACATGATTTCTCGTATTTGGTTACCTTGCATAAAGAAGGTTTTAGTGCAATCAGACTCACCGTGAAAACACTAATACAGAAGATCACAACCGGGAAAACCTCTATCAGATCTGCACATAAGTGCTTCCCTCCTATCCTTCCAAATGCCAAAATGTCAGCTATTTTAAGAGTTAACTTTCGATCCAACGGGTCAGTCAAGAAATTTACAGGTGTTTCTATTCATACTTCATATTTAAATAATATAAAAGAAAACCTTTTTTCCATTAAACAAAAGACCTTTTTTGCAAAGGAATCCCACATATTTAAATGATGTCAAATAGAAATTTATCTTATCCACCTGTGTTTTACTCAGATCTTGTGTATGATGACTCAAAAATTTCCATAGATTCTAATTAACTAACATGGGTGATGGCTCCATCCATCTCTCTCTCTCTCTCTCTCTCTCTCTCTCTATATATATATATATATATATATATATATATAAAACGTATTATTATATATATTTTATCTCTGCCAACTTACTATAAATACTATGCATATTCATGCAGTCTCTACAATCACAATCTCCAAAACAAAAAAAGCAAATATTAACAATTAGCTCAAAAACCCTAATGGCAAATGCTATGAGATCAAAAGGGCTACTAATAATATCCATAATCTTCTTCCTCTTGTGCATCACCTCCAATGCCAATGAGGCTATGCCTGATGACAATTCAAACCAACTTTTGTTACGCAAGCTAGGGCTCAAAGTGTCTGATCTTGAATACTATAAGAGAAGGTCTCTCGGTGCCAACCCAGATAGGGTTGCACCAGGAGGCCCAGATGGCCAGCATCATTTTGCGGCATCTCCGTTCGCTCACTAGCAGCATCATGATCGAATCGTGGTTTGATCTTTGTTTGAGGTTGATGGTTTCAAGTAATAATGATTAATTTCTTGCAAGGTTTATACTTTGTATATGTTACTGTTTTATTTTGTTTGGTTTTGATTTGCAAATGATTGCCTCTATTTTAAAGAGAGCGAGTTTATGTTTGATGTCACCAAACTGTTACAAGTTCTAAGGCTATCCTTTAGAAAATGGATGCTGTATTTGTTCGATTATGTCGTTAGCATATTATTATATGTTATCTCAATGAAACAATTACACGAAAATCGTCATATATGGTAAGTATACTTATGTTCGGCATATTATTCTATGCTATCTCAATGAAACAATTACACGAAAATCGTCATATGGTAAGTATAAGTTGCTTATGTTCGAGAAATTACACCGTTAGTCCCAACTTATACATAAGCGTAACATGTTCGATCCTCAAGTATTTCGATCCTCAAGTATGGAAAAATACACCAATGATCCCAACTTATACATGAACATAACGTGTATGTGAACAAATTGATTGAGGGTTAAGTATTTTGTTAATGTTTCTAAATGACCCATATCCTTTAGTTTAAAAACAGAATACCTTCAAATTCAAATCTTCTATAGTGCCTACCTGTTTTTTTAATGATAAATTCTCAAAATAGCCAATTTTGACCAAGTCTTTCCAAATATAGCCATGGTTTCGAAAAAATTTCCAAAATAGCCCAATTATTCTGTCGGATCCGATGTAAACAAGAATTGATCCGACGAATTAATGTAGTCTATCATAACTCGCCATATGTTAAGTTTTTTCGGTGGAACTGACGTGTTGGGCAAGTCTCCGACGGATGCGTGAAGGAGCCAACGGATTAATTTTCCATTGAATTTCTCCGAATTGAACTCAAGGGTTTGTCACTTTCTTGTGCGGAATTCTCAAAAACAAATGTGATTCATGGAAAACAAAAACTATGGTTGTTTTCTCCTCAAAAAACTAAGCATATACACTATGGAATTGCTTGACTATGTGGAGAAAATAAGAAAGATGGAGATGGAGGTTGGTTATGAAGGTTTAGGGTTTGAGATGTATAAGATGAACTATCACGTCGAAAGTATTACGTCGAAAGACGAAACAAGTTTCGTTGGACGACAGGCTATTTTTGTCTTTTGTCGGAAGACCAAACATCATGACACGTGCGCGAGATTTTAGAGGCGTCATCTAATTTGTTGGGTTCAATCCTGTTTACCTTGGATCCGACGGAAAAAAATGACCATTTTGGATTTTTTTTTTCAAAACCATAGCTAAAGTTGAAAAATGATGATAAAAATGGCTATTTTGAAAACTTTTTCTTTTCCAATTGGTTTTTTGCATTTTTTGGTGTTATTTTTAGAGTAAACTACAGTTTTCGTCCATGTGGTTTGTCCGAATCTGTGATTTTAATCCAACAGTTTTAAATTTGTAATTTTTGTCCATGTGGTTCATTTCACTTGCAATTAAACCCGACCCCACTAACCCAGTTAAGTCTGGTCATTAAACCCATCAGCGTGCCCCTTACGTGAGGGGCAGTTTTGTCCTTTTTCTCCCTAAATAATCCCCAACCCTAGTTCACAAGCCAGTTCGCATGAGGGGCTGAGGTTTATTTGGAGAAACGAGGGCAAAATTGTCCCTCACGTGAGGGGCACGCTGATGGGCTTAACGACCAAACTTAGCGGGGTTAATGGGGTCGAATTTAATTGTAAGTGAAATGAAACCACAAGGACGAAAATCACAGATTTAAAACTATTAGACTAAAACTATATATTTTGACAAACTATAAGGACGAAAACCACATTTTACTCTTATTTTTATGACACTTTGACTCCATTTTTTGTAATTGGTTTTCATATTTAGTGCTACGTTAGTTTGCTTATTGGTACCTATAAAAGAACTAATGCATGTCAACTATTTTCTTACTTGTGCCCGTTTAAAGATTATTATTAAAAATAATCATAGGTAGAGATTGACTTATTAAGTGTTAAGCTCAATTGCACAAACGCAATACAATGATCCAGTGATGTTGCAACTTGCAAAATCCAAACTGCCTAAGCCCAACTTTAGCCCATTTTGTTTAAATCACGTGGATCCAAAGATCCGAATTCCGAAGAATAGATCCAACTGGATCACTTGATATCCAAATTTTCCTTCGAAGATTTAGGGTTTTGTTGGATTATATTTATTTTATTAATGCTTAAGTGGTTTCTAGGAGAGAAAGAGATGGGAATGTTTTAGTTTCCAGGTAATCCATCATTTGAAAAAAACGACGGATGCTAATATCGTTGTAGGCTATGTCAGTGTGTGACTAGTGAGTTGGATAGTTCCTCTATGTTCCACTATTTCAAATGGAGGAACCACGCATACATGATCTATCATTTCAAATGGCGAGACCCTCAACGGGAAAAGTGTGTTCGGTGAAATGTGACTTGTACAATCGATCTAATCGTTACTTTAGTAGGACCTCCGTTTGAAATGGCGTAACATGTGTGAATTGTCCAACTCAGCAGATAATCCCTGACATAGTCTACAACAATGGTAGGATCCGTCATTTCAATTGATAGATCACCTAAAAACCTAAAAACAAAAATGCATCTCCCTCCTTGAAACCATCATTTCATTTTCTCCTAGCTCAATGCTTCTTCAATGTCTCCTTTCATTTTATACTCCTTCAATGATCAGTGTGTTGATTTGATAACTGAGGCAAGCTACTAGTATGGAACTCTTTAAAAGCTTTGAGTTAGCTCAAACCTAACTTGATGCTTATTTAATAAACGAGCTTGAGTCTTATACTCAGGGATGAACCGAGAGCAGAAGGGTGATAAAGAATTATAAGAGCGTTCTCATCATATTCTCATTGTATGAGTGAGTTTTGTAAATTATATGGTGTGATTATGAATAGTTGTGAGTAGAGGAGAGATAAAATATTATATGAGAAAGTTAAATTTAGGGTTACACTGTTCATATCGTATAATATTTTAATATTTTTTAAAAGTGATTGTAAGTGAAATAAAGAGAAAAAGATAATGATAAAGGTATAAAAAGTATTATTTAATTGAACAAGAGATATAAAATATAGTAATTTTTAGTGTAGTTATATGATATATACATATATATATAGGGTAACGATCCTAAGAGAACCATTGGCAAATTGAGAACTTTGAGAACCATTTTGGACCACTAAAAAAACCTCGAAAAAAAATTAAAAAAATTATAAAACAAAAATTTTTAAAAAGTAAAAAAAAACAAAATTCTTATATTTCATTCCAGTTTCATTAAAAAAAACCAATTTTTTTTTCTTTTTAATTCGTATTATACTTATACACATATGTATATTTTTATTTAATCTCTAGTTACGTAATGTACACATATGTACATTATTATTTACCTTAAGTTATACATATGTGTATAGGAAAAAACATGTGTGTACATATTATACATATATGTATAATAAAAAAACCGATTTTTTTTCTTTTTAATTCGTATTATACCTATACACGTATATATACTTTCATTTAATCTCTAGTTATGTAATGTACACATACGTACATTATTATTTACCTTAAATTATACATATGTGTATATTTAGAAAACATATGTGTACATATATGTACATATTATACATATATGTATATGTATAATTTAGCTAAACTGAGAATTTTTTTTAAAGTTTTTTTTTTTAGAAACCGGGATACATATATGTATAATTTAGCTAAACTGAGAATTTTTTTTAAAGTTTTTTTAAAGTTTTTTTTTTTTTGTTTTTGTGTTTTTTTTTTTGTTTTATGATTTTTTTTTATTTTTGGGTTTTTTTGTAGTCCAAAACGATTCTCATAGTTCTCAGTTCCCAAAAAATTCTCACATGATCCTGATTCTATATATATATACATGAATATATGGTAGGGAATTGAATGAGAATGCTCTAATTGTAAAAAGTTTTAAGTTTTGGACTTTTATTGAAATAAGCCCAACTAAAAAACTATTAACAAAATGATAAGCCCACGCAACTTTTAAACTTGCTACGTTTGAATCGTCGGTCATTGCTCCCACGTTTCCACGTTTTTCGGTTTTAATGAATATGAAAATGAAAATATATTACCAACAAAAATATAAATTGATCATGATGAGAATGATCTTTCATCGAACAGATGATATTTGATCCGATAACTAATGTTATCTTTTTTACACCCACTATATCTGGTCCAAGTAACTTCAACGGCTCACCCAATTATTTCAATTCTCTATTTAAAATTGTTTCAAAGCCTATAATTGTTATTAACTAGTGTTAACCCGGCGTGTTGCGCCGGGCTGGCTGGTAAAACACATGTGGTGATAAAACACAAGCGTTGTCGGTCCAGAGCGTTGAGGCGTTAATTTGACGCAAATTCGATTGGTTTTGGTTACATGTGTTGTGATACCAGAACTAAAACAAAAAATAAAACCAGAAAGTATATGAAAATGGAGGTGGGCCGATGGGTTGCCGTTGTTGGTAAAACTCAGGCGTTGACTATACCCGAGCGTTGTCGAACCCTAACGTTGAGGCATTGTGTTTACGCAAATTCGGTCGATTTCCATCACGTCGTTATTGTACCAGAACTAAAACAAAAAAAACAAAAAACAAATACAATTGGCATTTAGTTGGTTTCGTTATATTCGGCACAGTACTAGAACTAAAACAAAACACGGTGAGTCTACATGAATTCGGTCAGCTTCCATCACGTTCATTACGATACCAAAACTTTAAAAAATTGATATTCGATCGGTCGGTCTTCATTAAAATACCGGAAGTAAAACGGAAAAAAAATGCGTTGACTAATATGGTGCCACCCAATGGCCCAATGAGGGGCTTGGCAGCACCAAAGTCCTAAATTATATTATATAATAATAATGAACCTGTCTCGAGTCAGTTAAAGCCTACAAAACCACTCACTATCCTTAGCCATTCGAAACTACAGGTGCACACACCAGTTTAAATCCCAAAACCGGTTTAGGTTGAAACCGGTTCGAATTTGGTAAACAAAAGTAAAAGAACCGGTTTATGATCTGTTTCTGGTCGGGTTGAAACATGTTTCTTGACCAGATTACGATCGGTTTCGGTTTGGGTTTTGACCGGTTTTTGGCCGGTTTCAGTTCGGTTAACCGATTTTGATGGAGGAAATTACAATCTGATTCCAAAACAACAGCTTTAATCGGTTACACACTGGTTTCTACGTAATTTGTTTCAAGTACGTTCGGTTTTGATTCAGTTTTCGAGTCGATTTAATTAACCAATTCTTTTGCCCACCTCTATTCGAAACTAATTATTCCTCTAGCTGGTAAAGCCAGGAATCACAATCCAAAACAGCCTGTGAACAACAAACAAAGTTGCTCTCCATTTATATTCCACATCTTATCTCCTAATTACCAAAACTGACTCCCAATAAATACTTAAAGGACCATTATGCAAAACACGAAAATAAAAAGATATTGCGTATCTTAGCGGTTATAAACCAAATCACATGTAAACATATCAAAAGTATATCAGACATGTGTTGTGGAGATGGCGATTGCAGACCCTTGGGGTTCTTACTTGGTCTACCTTTTGCTTTCCTTTGTCTTATACTGTCCGTTATCGGTGTTGTTGTCTGGATTGTCGGGTACGTCGTTAATTCTCTTTTAGTTACTCGTTTTCTTTTAATTGGCTCGATCCAACACGTCGAACGTTAAGTTTAAGTTTGACGTGTTAAGTTTAAGTTTGACGTGTTGGATCGGATCCCAGTACTTAAGTTAAACAATTGGGAACTATGAAAGTAACAAAATGGATTATACATTTATATGTTAGTTATAAAATATTTGGGCTTATTTTTAATTAAAAGTAAGTTGCTCGAGACTTGAGATTGGCTTCGTGAAAAAGCTCGATCGAAGCCGAGCTTAAATGAGCCCGATCTCAAGCTTAAAATTAGGCTTAATTAATAATCTAGCCTGAGCCTGATCCCGAGCTTTACTTATAGAGTGTGCTAGCTCGCCAGCCTAAACAAGCCTATAATTTATATAATTATTATCATAATATAAATTATATATATATATAATATGTTATAAGTTTAGGGCTAAATAAGAAGTTTGATTTTTCTAAGAAGGCTAGGAAGGATAGTATTTTAGTCTAACACCTTAATATCAAAACCTACCAAATTTAATCTCAAAAACCCAATTACATCTTCACTCATCTTCTACAACCACCACCACTCCACCGCCCACCGCCAACACAACCGTCACCCACCGCCACCACCTCGCCGTAAAAGTCCCAAAAAACACAATGGAAAACACTATGAAAAATACAATGTAAAAAACACAATGGAAAAAAACACTATGAAAAAAAAACACAATGATAAAAACACAATAAAAAACACAATTGTATGACACAATGTAAAAAACACAATGAAAAATACTATTGTATAACACAATTTTGTAAAACACAATTTGTAAAAAACCCACTAATTTTTTGACTTAAAAATTTAAACGCCTGCTATCATTTAACACAGTGTACCCGTGAAATTTGAAAAAGAAAAAAGAAAACGCCGAAATTTAAGAACAAATATAGCGACAATTATAATTAGTATTCTCGTATCGTTATTTTCATCCCTTCTTATTTTCGGTTTCATTTGGTTATAACTTTCTTTTTATAGTAACTTTTAAGAGTTAATGGCCATTTTCGTCCCTGTGGTTAGCTACTTTCGCCACTTCAGTCCAAAATTTTTAATTTTGTCAATTTAGTCCTCATAGTTTTAAATTTTAGCCAATTAGTTCCATCCGTCTAACGGCATCCAGCTATGCCGTTAGTTTAAGGGTATTTTTGTTTTTCTCCTTTTAATTTTGAGTTAATGGTCATTTTAGTCCCTGTGGTTTGATATCTTTGCCAATTCAGTCCAAAGTTTGAAAATTTGTCAATTTAATGTTCAGTTTAATTCAGTTTTTTTTATTTTTTATGTTTTTTGTTTATAACCCTAAAGAGCATAATTCAAGCCCAAAACCATCGAGCAACCTCAAATACTGGTATGCATTTACTCTGTTGACAACAGTAATCATACCCCCCCCCCCCCCTTATATTTAGTTTCTAGACATTTCCTAAAATCTTCTCCATGGTGGAATTCAATGGTAAAGTGGTCAAGGTAATTCCCTGAAATCGAATTATACACAAAAAACTAAAAATTGTTTTGTTGATTAATGTATAATAGTTGATTACGACCCAGATTTTCGTTATGATATGTTAATCTCTAAACCCTAAATACTATGCATTCATCAAAGTAACGATTTTTAGTTTTTTCCGTACAATTCGGTTTCACGGAATTGCTTTGACCACTTTACCATTGAATTCCACCATGGGGGAGAGTTTAGAAACCGTCTAGAAACTAAATACGAGAGGAGGGGGTATGATTACTGCTGTCGACAGAGTAAATGCAGACTTGTTTTGGGCTTGGATAATGCTCTCTAGGGTTATAGAAAAAAACTGACTTAAATTGACAAAATTTCAAACTTTGGACTGAATTGGCAAAAGTATCAAACCACAGGGACGAAAAAGACCAATAACTCAAAATAAAAAGGAGAAAGACAAAAATACCCTTAAACTAACGGCATAGCTGGATGCCGTTAGACGGATAGGATGTAATTGGCTAATATTTAAAACTATGAGGACTAAATTGACAAAAATACAAATTTTGGACTGAAGTGGCGAAAGTAGCAAACCACAGGGACGAAAATGGCCATTAACTCTAACTTTTAATTTCATTTCAAGATTATGTTGTTTTTTTTTCAATTAAATTAGTATTTAAATAAACAATAATTAGCAAATCATCATGCACCTTCAAGATTCTTCCATAGAAATTTACCCAAAGATCACTTTCTTTTAACCTAAAAAAGGCTTGGTATATCGATACTAGATTGTTTATTTTGGCACTAGGTAAACTTATATGGCTCGTGTAAAGGTTATACGAGTCGTATAGGTCTAAAATTATGTCAGTTTGTGTCAGCGAGTGTCAGGTTCTTCGTTGTCTCGTATAATCCCTATATGAGTTGTATATGCTCCTTGGCTCGTATAGGCATTTTTGTTTACTTAAAAAAACATACAAAATATAGGAAACAATAGCTGACATGGTTATTGGATAAAAACACATAATATAAATATACATATTTTGTTACATACAAATTAAACAGCACACACTTTGAAACACTCTTGTTGTTCGTGTGTTGTTTAATTAGTATGAAGCAAAATATGCACTTTTAAATGACGTGTTTTTATTTTATAACCATGGCAGCTGTTATTTCCTATGTTTTGTATTTTTAAGTTAAAAAAAACCACCTATACGAGTCATACAAGAGTTATACGAGCCAAGGGTTGGTGTTTGAATATAAAAAGTTATTTTAATTCATTAAAGTAAAACCCAAAAGAAAACGGTTACTTCATTTCATTTCATTTCATTTCATTTCACCCCACACGATCTACCTTCTCTCACTTAACCCAACGGTTATATCATTAATCATTAACCATACAAAACCAAACCAAAAAACACACGTTTCAGTTCCACACTTCCACTTCCACTTCCACTTCCACTCTCCACCCAGTCTCCACACATTCTCCTCCTCTTCCTCTTCATATCCGCCGCCACGTCATCCACTCTCACCACCCACCAACACCAACAGCAACAACAACCGGCTTCACTAAACCTCTGGTGCGTGGCCAAGAACAACGCGGAGGACTCGGCTCTTCAATCCGCCATAGACTGGGCGTGTGGGACCGATGGGGCCGACTGCACGCCGATCCAGCAAGGTGGGCCATGCTACGATGGGAGTGATATTAGGAAAACGGCGTCGTATGCGTTTAATGATTATTGTACCAAGAATGGGATGACGGAGGATACTTGTAACTTTGCTAATACTGCTGCGCTTACGTCACTTGATCCCAGTAATGGTTTTTTTTTTCTTTTTTTACTTAGTTTTTTGTTTGAGATGTTAACAATGTTGTAATAGTAGCTGTGCGCCGGGCAGTGTTGTAAAAATCGCTAGTCGTGCGTGGGGTGGGTAGCGATTAATTGGGATTAATCCAGATTAATCGGGATTAATCGGATAGGACTTTTGTGTATAACTTTAGCTTTTATATATACATGCACACATTTTTATATGTAATTTTTAGTTTTATACAAAGACAAACACATTTTGGCCGGAAATTGGATGGAAACTCGCCGGACTTATTTTTGATGAAATCTCGTCGGAAGATGCCGATTTTGGCCAGAATCTCATCAGAAAAAGCCAATTAAGTCCGATTAATCCTAATTTTGACCGCATTTGACCATTGACCGATTAATTGGCCGATTAGCCCAAAATTAACCAGTGAAGTGGGGACTAGCGATTAATCGACACTTAGTTGAGAT